>NW_028278598.1:0-150467 GCF_059751315.1 Micrasema longulum
TCTTAGATCCCCGATTGTGAATACCTTCAAGTTGGTCAGAGGACTTGTAACGCAATGACTAGAAAAGAAACGTTCATGAATCTCAAGAAATCTAGACAAGTGTATAAGTTCAAAAATACTCCGTCAAATAATGTACACCGGAATCTCTTTTTACACGGTAAATACTAGATACGTTCCACATGGTAGGTAGGTACCGTGTAAAAAAATAATGATGCGCCCGTCTGATTATTTCTTAAAATAATAACCTAATAGTAACGGGCCGTAGGTAGGTACTTGCGTTAAGAATTGCAAGCGTAAACCGAAACCGTATATTGCACGTTTGTTGTTAAACTAAAAATCAAACTAAAACCTTACCAAAAATTTGGAACGCTTTTATTCTATACGATAGAGCTTAAGAGTTTGATTTACTTTGCGGATTATTCTAATATTACAGCTCAAAATATTATATTCCCTAAGATCTATCATAATATGGTATTTAAGATTATTTTTTAAAAGGCTTCCTAGCCAATTTGCAACTTGGACCGCGATTGCAAACGCTATCTTCATCGGTTACATGTCGAGAAGATGTAAAATAACATTGATATGTTAAAATGTGAATATTTGTATTAAAATTCAAAGTATTTTTGTCGGTAACCTGTAATTGAACAGTTTAGAAATAAAATTGTAAACATATGTGAAGGAAAGTTATTCTTACAGCGTTCCGCGTTGTCGATAAAGCAGTGCTAAACAGTTAGAAGTAGAGGGTAAAACAGAACAGAAAAAACGAAGATGGCGACCTTGCGTCAGATTTTTATATGACCGAAGTAAATAAAGAATATAAATTGTTGGAATAAATCATAAAAGCCATTTGGAAAGAGATTTCTTTGTTTTTCACAGGTAGGAGAGTTGATAAAAAAGGGGTTGGTTTAGTTTGTTTTGTGATGTAAAACTGATAAAATAAAACTTTGGTTTTTAGCAACACAAGCATTTTATTGGTCAATCAATTGAAAGGAATGAATATTTCGAATTAAATCATAAAAGTTCTGGTTTAAATGCCATAAAACATTTTAAAGGCGATTATCTCAGCTCGAGCTTTTTTAAGATGCATCGTTTTGCTATAATAGTGGATAGGTTTCTTTTTTATTTGTATTAATACATTAGTTTCAATGGAAATCTAAAATCATATACAAAATAATACAGTTATAATATAATATATACTTAATACGGTGGCCATATGTGATGCAAAGTGTAGTCGCATGTAAATAATTAAATCCCCAAAATTTATTTATTTTCTACCCCCGTGAGAAGATCTAGAATAGCACCTTAATACTTTTACAACTTTATGCCAGGTTTATAAGTAAGGCCCTCTAAGTGATATTACTACTACGCATTGTTAATATTTTGTTTTTTTTTTTTTTAATATTTGTACCTTGTGTTATTTCGAAATTGTGGAAAAAGAGATTCTGTTGTATTACACATTATACAGGGCGTTCTTTAAACCCTGTCACATCCGAAACCACGATGATCAGTATGGGCTAAAAGACATATTAGCATATTTAAAAAAATGTTTAGTCCAAAGAAAATTTTAAAAAATAAAATATTTAAAAAAACAAATGGTTGCTTACTTCTGCAGGGGAAAAGCGAGGTGAGCGCGGCGCAGTATCAGACTCCCCCCTTCCTCCTCCTCGTTTCTGCCCTGCAGAAGTAAGCAACCATTTGTTTGTTTTCAATATTTTCTTTTTAAGACTTTAGTCGTTCTAAAAATTTATTTTAATGTGCCAATATGTCTTTTTACTCATACTGATCATCGTGGTTTCGGATGTGACAGGGTTTAAAGAACATCCAGTATAGTACCTAGGTATTATGATATTATGGTAACATAGGTAGATATTTTCCGGGGTAGCAAGTAGGGTAATATTCTCGGATGAAGTAAAATATTATCAAATAATGTATCTGTACCTTAAAGGTCCACGGGAGTCACAGAGAACGAAATGTTCAGCAGCTCAATCACAAATAAATATCGACGTGCTAATAAGCGACGTGATAACAATTTCTCACCATGGTTGTTATCATATTCGCAATGACAATGAAATATCCGTGAACACTTAATATTCAATGTCAAAATATTTACGTTTCGCGACGTATAACCCTACTACGCAACCACATATTTGAATTTCACCGGTGTAAATATGGAAAATATTCAAAAACTGCTATATTTATTTATTATTTTATTATTTATTATAGAAAATAATAGACATAGAAAAGTCAGTAAGTGGTTGTTGAGTCAAAATGAGATAATTTCAATCTATATAGAACTGTTTTTTTAAAAAGTAATAGTACATATTAAAATAGCAATAAAATAGCTTATTGCAATAAATTCTGCATTTCGGGAAAAGGTGGACTCCTCTGGCGTCTAAGGTACATATATTATTCTGTGTACATTTATATAATTAGGTATGTAATCCAAAGGCAAGTCATTGTCTAATTATTATTTTATTTCGTTATTTTAGACATCTAACGTAAGTTTGTAAATATGGTACTTTTTGGTCAAAATAACGTCTATAACAGAAGAAAATTTCCATTGTTTTAAATTAAGAGGCAGATGTTTTGATGCTGAAAAATTTAACTGTTTTATATAGCTTCTTAGGTAAATCAAATAACATTATATGTAATATAATATTTATAGTTCATTAGCAAATTGTAATCATTTATTTTATTTAATTAAACGAGTAATCTCTTATAAGTGAATAATTAAAAAATACATAATTTAAAGATCGTTTCTGTTTAATTAGTAATATTTCTATAAATTTGACTTCCCAATAAATAAAATGACTTTCAAAAAAACATAAATAAAACAAAACCTTACAATAACGACAAATTTTGAAAATTTTAAAGAATAAACGCCGGGGGAGTTATAACGAAGTTAAAATATTTGTAAATATAAAAAGCAATGTTCACATGTGTGTCCTCGATGTACTAAATAACTGCTAGACCGATTTACTCGTGGTTTTTTGCGAGCATTGTTCTGGGTATTTTTATAGCTCTTTTTTAAGAGATTTTTCTTTAACCTGTTCAATAAAAAAAAGTTAAACATTACAACTACACAAACAGAAAATAATAACAACATGAGCACAAACAATAGACAGCAAAAATATACACCGCAAGACAAAAAAAATTACGAGTTTACCTGCTACCGCGCCCCTTGACTTTACTGAACCCTTTTTCTAAGAAATCCTTTATCGATACCTCTTTCTTTTGTTTAATAAATTAAGGACACTATGTGTCACCTTTCTACAATATTTACATTTTAAAATGTCTCAACAGTCTTGTTTTACCCGCGTTTGAGTGAACATAACACAACAATCATGGAAAGTGCAAAGCAAATGTCGATTGCGATAAAATCCAAAATAATCACATTGTCGCAAGAAAACATATCTAATTGTGAAATATCTCGTCGAGTTGGGTATTCAGAAGGTGCAGTGAGGTTTTTATTTAAAAAAATCCAAGAAACTGGATCCATAGAACGGAAAAAAGGAAGCGGACGGGGGCGCGTGACATCTGCCCGAGATGATCGCTTAATAAAAAAAATTGTTATGCGCGATCGATTTTTAACGGCACCTGAAATACACGCAGAGGTACAGTCTACCAGCACATCAACATTTTCAGTAAAAACAGTGTCCAGGCGGCTGTTGGAGCATGGTTTCCAAACACGGAGTCCCGCAAAGAAACCATTACTCACGGACAAAATGAAGAAGGCTAGACTGGATTGGGCGAAAGAGCACCAGAATTGGACCTTGGAGGATTGGCAAAATGTTGTTTTCTCTGATGAATCAAAATTCAACCTTTTTGGTCCAGACGGCAGAAAGATAGTTCGACGAAAACGTGGGGAAAGATATCATCCGTCGTGCGTCACTCGAACCGTTAAACATTCACCCTACGTGATGATTTGGGGGTGCATGACAGCATACGGTTTAGGACCTCTAAATTTTGTACAGGGTACGATGAATGCCATTCAGTACAAAAAAGTGTTAAAAAAACATATTATTCCAACAATCGAGGAAATGTCCTCGATTGTTGGAATAATATGCGTAATGACGCAGTATACCGCGGACCCAATTTTTCAGGACGATTCTGCGCCGTGCCATAGAGCCCGCACTGTGAGTACAAATATATATATTTTTAAATGCATTTTGTGACCACATGATAAATATTTTTTTGTTTTTTTATAGATCAATGAATTCAAGGAGAAAATTGGCTTAAAATCGTTGACGTGGCCCGGGAATAGCCCTGATTTGAACCCGATAGAAAATTTATGGGCGATTATGAAAAAAAAAGTCGGGAAAAAAAAATCAAAAAACATTGAGGAATTAAAAAAAAACTTAATTCAAGTTTGGGAAGAAGAAATAACATCAGAAATTTTAGATTTGCTTTACGCTTCTCTAAATAATAGAATTTTACATGTTATAAAAAATAAAGGTGAATTCACTAAGTACTAAATATTTTTAAATGTTATAAATATGTTTAAATGTAAAATACTTTAATTTAAAATAAAGCGATAAGAACCTACTTCTTAAATATGAATTAAAAAATAACATGTCTTTTATTATTCCATCACAAACACTCGACCATAAATGAACCGTTATGGGTCTCTAAGGTTCGGGTAATCTGATACCTGATATATAATGGCAATTTCTAAGTACAATTCATGAGTAAGATTTTTTATTTTAACCTTGAAATAACGAGTAGTCATCACATATGTCAAACAATATAAAAAAAACTAATTAAATATCAAGAATAATTCATTATATGTCAATTTGAGTTTTTTTTGAGAACTCGTAAATTTATTTGTCTTGCGGTGTACGTACAAGAATAACATAAAATGATATTATTTTATATTTTTTTTCAAGTATTTTTTCTTAATAAATTCAAGTAATTTTTTTTTGCACCAAAACAGGCCAGGAGGCCCAATTACAGTGGTGGTTTACATCACAGAACACCCAGGCTTGAGAAAAATCACATTTAAATTTTGTGTTCTCACCGGGAATCGAACCCGGAACCTTTTGTGTGTGAGTCAAGCATCTTGACCACTACACCACGGAGGCCGCCAATTAATAAACATCTAACTAAACTAACAGAATTCCAACTTAAATAATTTATCGAAATACAACAATTATTATTGAAATAGGCATTAACAGATAAAACCCACTAAAAGCCTGATAGCGCCTCCCATTTAACAGAAAAGAGAAACTTAAAATACATATAGGCAGAAAAAACCCAATGACTCAAAGAGATACGTAAAATACATATAGGCAGATATAACTTAATAAAAAAAAATAACAACAAACTTTATTGTAAAAAAATCAAGAAATAATTTAAACATATTTTATTGATATATGTATTCATTTTTTTCCATTATAAACAAATATTATTAGGTAATAAAACAATGTGACCTCACTGGGGTTACCCATGCCGATTTATATGTGAGAATAAACAAAGAAGACTTAATATACAGAGATAATTAACAAAATATTCAGACAGTTTTAAACACTACGTATATAAGTTTATATTTCATTTATATACCCCTACATATATTACTTATATTATAAAACATACAATAAAAGAACAAAAACGTAACATAAACCATACATTTGTGGAGCAGTTTATTCAATATTCGTTTGGGCAAATGAGACAATCCATTTTACGTCTACCCAGCTCCACTATCCATTTTGTATAGCCTTTTTAAACATTTTCTCATTTCTAATTCTTTTAATAGACAGTGGAAGTAGTTAAATATTTTAATTGCATAATACTCAAAATCCCTTTGCCCGAAAGTCGTAAAAGTTTGTATTTGTTTAAATTGTCTTTGTGTTTTTTTTTTTTTTTTTTTTTTAAATTTATTTGGAAGTTCAACAAGAATACATACAATACATACATTTTTCAAGTGAGCATAACTAACGTTCTTTACATATATTCTCAATTACAGAACTTCAACATCTTTCATAAATTATATAAAATAAGAGTGTAAATTCAATTTAAGTAATGGTAAAGATTAAGTTTAGTGAAATGTAAAAATAAAGAAAGTTTTTTTTTTTTTTTTTAAAGAAAAGAAAAGAGAAATTAAAAACATATAAGATATAATAAAAAAAGACTAAAATTAATTTACATACACAAAACTAAGGATTAGGCATTTGATCTAAGATACATAGTAATGTTTTTTTTATAACTATTTGCTCTATCATGATAAATGTCAATGTTAACTTTTTTTTCCATTTTGTTATAGAGTCTTAACATACTTGCAAGAGGGTTAAAATGTGCCATATTGTTTGTAAAAATTGGAAGGTAAAATGTATTAGGTGATCTAAGGCGCCTACGGGGAACGTACAATGACACACTTTGAACACAAAACATTGAATCAACATTATTGTGAATTATATTATACAAGTACATCATATCTATAATTTGTCTCCTAGTTTCTAACTTTTCAATTTTAAAATACTCCAAGCGCTCTTCATAACATTGAAGTATTCTGCCCATGTTACACTTAAACGACAAAGAACGAAGAAATTTTTTCTGTACAGTTTCAATTATATTTTTATAAATCACATAATGAGGTGACCAAACAATACTTCCAAATTCCAACTTACTACGTACAAGAGAATTATACAAACAAATTATTGATGCTGCATTTCTAAATGGCTTGGATATTCTGTGTATGAAGCCCAGCATTTGTAAAGATTTCTCTTTAACAATATTGAAATGATTGGAAAAAGTTAAACGTGAGTCAAATGTGATTCCAAGATCTCGGATTGTGCTTACTGAGTTGAGGTCAATATTATTAATGCTATAAGTAAAACAGTTTTGAGTTCTTTTTCTTGTAAACGTTATTTGATAGCATTTTTTAACATTAAGGTGCATATCATTCAGTTTACACCATTCACTTAAGGAATCAAGATCTTTTTGAAGCATTGCGTGATCATCTGTTGATTCAATTTTACGAAATATTTTCAAGTCATCAGCATAGAAAAGATAATTACACTCTAAGAGGGAGCCAAGATCGTTTATAAAAATTAAAAATAATAATGGTCCAAGATTAGAGCCCTGCGGCACACCAGATGTTACAGTTAAAGGTGATGATTCAAATTTATTTATGCATACAATTTGGGTTCTGTTTTTCAAATAAGATATCATCATGTTGAGGATCTGATGATTATATTATTTGTATGTTGAGGTTATGTTTTTCATGTGAGTTCGAATAGTTTTTGAATCTGTAAAGCTCGGGTTTCCTAGGGCAGCGGTGCCCGTATTTTAACGGCCGTAGTGAACATTGATGCGGTTGACAGCCGTCGTGACGGTGACTAGAGAGTGGTTTCCTATAAAAATGGTGTTGATAACACCGTTAAAAAATAAAACCACTCTCTAGTCACCACTACGACGGCTGTCCACCGCATCACCGTTCACTACGGCCGTTAAGATACGGCCACCGCTGTCCTAGGAAACCCTAGCTTAAGCGAGTATTGTTTTAGCTTATAATTGATCTGGGCTGGTATTCCAAACGAAATTATAGCGCGGTATAGCGCGTTTTTACGTACTAAATACGCATTATAGCGCGCTGTAAACGCGTTTGGAATACCAGCCCTGGTGTCATGAGTTGTGATTTGTGGAATATTTCTTCAGGAGATGTCTGTATCGGGACTCTTAGTACTATTTCAATTGAAATTTTAATTAAAGTGCAACAAATACACTTGGTATTTAAAACTGTATCACTCGCACCACCCCATCCGATTATACCATACTCCAAAATCGATTGACAATTTCAATGGAACAAATATTATATCATAATAAGGAACAGTTTGAACACAAAAAATTATAAACGCCAATCAGCAATATCAATAAGCAATGTGTACAAGAAATAATTTGAGATACATGAATTGGAAAGGTTATAAAAAACATAAGTAAAATATCAAATAATTTGTTCCTCCCAGTCAAATAAAGACATGGAACAAAAAAAATTGATCTCCAATGCCTCTACATTCGCAGGCATTGAAGTCAAAATTTTTAATTTGTAACAAAAGGGAGTCAAGGGGTATTGTTTTGTATCTTTAACCCCTAGAGAGTGATTACTTTGATTTTTTTTTATTTACTTCATATAATGGTCACACTGACGATTGAACGTCAAACAAATACGAACACGTGTAACTAAATATGAAATATTTTCATTTAGACCATCGTTGCGACCTTAAGCATTACCCAAAACACTTAATTAATCTGAATTGACCAAACCGTATTCGTTTTTTTCTGTTTTTAAGGCAGTTTTATACACCATTTGACGTAAAAGAATAAAACATTATATGAATGCACTGTACCCACGTTGCGTTGTTTGCATATAGTATAATTATGCATTTTTTTTATACAAACACCATAGAATAAGGAATAGTCCAGAAATCGCATACGCGCATCAATGATAGGGCGACTAAACTACTCTTAAAATAGTAGTTTTACATTTTGACCCATTGGTTTCTTTGTAGACGTCGTTCTCCCGATTTGAATTCAACTATGCGTGTTGTATCGTTTTAAAGTGTAGAAATACTGCTGAGATCTTTAAGAAACAGAATAGGATCACATTTCAAATGTAATTAGTAAATGCATGAGTAAGTAGCAAATGCATTACTTAAAAATTGAATTATTTTTCCATCTGTCAGATTGTCAAAGATAACAAAACGGACATTTTGTTAGTGTTGCCAGGATAGTATTTCTTTACCCTACTTTGCTCATCTAACAGGCGCGAACCGTGTATAGAAGCGATTATGCACAGCTTACCATTATATTTGACTAACCATAATAATGTTTCATTGTAACTTTATTTACAGAAAAACAAATAAATAATTACCATTTGTTTTAAATCATTTCCACCGTTTGTATTTTTATCCTAATATAAATATAAATTTTAATAAAGCGCGCCAGCGCCAGCAGTGAGCCAAGAAACTAGCCGATTATTCCAGCTTATTTTTTCATACAAATAAGAATACTGTATTTTGAATGTATTACCAGTGCGGGTTTTTCCTCCTAGATTAAACTCGCAGATTACACAATTTAAAAAAAACTTGATTTGAAAAACAGTATTTCAAACATTGTTTCTTAAGGACTATTTTTCTTTGAGATGGTACTTTTGACATAAGACCATAATTACTTTCATGTGTCATATTGTAGGACATATAGCGCTCCACGCGGCCGTTTTTAGCACTATTATTAACTAGAACAATGCGGCCAGTTGACATTTCAATTGAATACCTAATATCGACTGAATTCATAGTGGTATTTTTAATTTATTTTTAATGAATTGTGTATTAAAAAATGGATAATATATATTTATAATATAATATATCACGAAGTTACATCGTTTGAGTTGATTTCATGGATGATAGTTGTTGTATCACACAGAACCACAGAATAATATCAATTTATAGTATATATTACTTACATTATATTATGTACCTTCTATGTAGGTACAAATATATGATATGTTTTTATAGCTTACCTGAAAATAAAATCACCATTCGCCACTGTCATCTAATGAGAAAACTAATGAAAATTGGACATCGGATTAAACAACGCCGTGGTGAAAATTTGACCGAAATTATCTTTAAAACATAAAACATCATTTAACATTATTTAAACATATCCGTTTTATGTAAAATAAAATTTATTTTATATTTTAAGTTCAAAGTTCATTAATTAAATTGACCATTTACTTATCTACAATGTGTGTCAATCAATATTTCCGCGTGCAGAATAAAATTTGAGAGAAATTAATAGATTGCTTTTTTTAAAATTACATTTGTGTTATGATTATATGTTTCCCATCTGGCAACATTACGCGGCGACTTCACGAATGCGCGCGGTGAAAGTGGGGGGATTTTTGGACACATTCCGATGTATTGAAATATGATTCTACGCTCCTTCTGGACTATTCTTAATTCTATGATAGAAACATGTCAATTCAACTTACAAACCTATTCATACCACGGACAAAAACTTGAAGCCTAAAATTAGCTTTTATTTTTAAAATTTAGGACCCAAAACGAGATGTCATAATAACAAATAAAAAAGGACGCTGCGCAGGCATATTTCTTTAAACATGTTTATGACTATTTTTTTTAATTGATAACGTCTGTCACTTTTATTATATCTTTAGTTATGCGAATTTGAATTTAGATATATTTTATCGATTTCTATCACAGTTTTCCGGATTAACTGGGAAATTAACCGGATTTACCGTGATGTCGTCATTCGTTATCTATTCTAGTAAATTCTTAGCTGTGACAGAGGAAATCGAGGTTTGTGGATTTTAGTGTTGCCCTAAACGGATTTTTCCGTTTTTCATTTTTTCTTACTTGAAATAAATTGAATAACACGAATAATTTGTTTCTACAGTGATTTTTTAACACTGCACTATTCCATTGTCCCTGGACTAAACCCAAAGCGTAAGACACACTACCTTACTTTTCTGTACCACATGATCGAGGTACGCTGCGTTTACTTTACCAATACAGTGGCCTAGCACTTTCCCACAGCAGTATACCGTAAGACATTACGCTGTAAAAGTAACTGAAATAGAACAACCTAGCTGTTTCTACATCAGTCATCATCATCATTCCCCTTTACGCATCTAATGGTGCATCGGGCACTGCTCTGGTACACCAATCGCGGTGTTTGATTATTTTTGTTACATGAAAGTAATATGATCAGTATTACGTCCAGGGGTTATGTAATATTATAGTGCAAAAACACCTTAGCTGATAACTATAGTCCTTAAAATGTAACATGATTAGAATGACAGTTGTCAGAAAAAGTGACGACATAACTTTGTAGTAACGTCAAAGGAGTTATTTATATTGACACACGAAAAATCATTTATTCCAATGCTTGAAACATAAATCAACATTAATATATAAAATCAGCTTTAAAACTAAAATAAACCTAATTATTAACGACGCTCTTACAAGGTTACATCATTTTGCAAAAACGTTAGAGATGGGACAAATTGATCGAATGAAAAAAATATTCGTTTGATGTTATTCATGAAAAAAGTATAAATTTTCATTTTTGGTGAACAATTAATAATGTTAAACACACAAGTTTTTTTTCCTAAAAAAAAATATGATCTCAAAATGGAGTAAATCTTTAATTTTTCAGACAAGCATCCCTTCCGACAACCTCTACCCCTCCCCGACAAGAAAAATGCGATACAAACGTTTTTTACCAACGAAGCGATACGCACCAGACGTGGACAAGGGAAGCGGCTGGGTCGGAGAGGGGTAGGGGTTTGTGGAGGGACTGCTTATCCGAGAAATTAAGGATTTACTACATTTGAAGATTACAATTTTTTTCTTTTTTAAAAGACTTTTTGGAAAAAAATTATTAGGATTTTTTTTTAAAGCTTACTATGAGGAATTTTCTTCTAAAGTTTCACGGTCTGGCCCTGAAAAACCGTGTACACGTAATTTTTCCTGTAACTCTTCTAAAAAAATAAATAATTCAACAATGTGGTCTAAATTTAACAGAGAGGGAAAACCATTTTGAGAAGGGAATATGGGTCTTGGCATCTTCAGGGCTTATGACCTGTGATTGTCTGGTTTAAGTCCCCACTTTACACACGGTGAAACATTCACCATTCTGCCGCAAAAAACATTCGCATTTCCCCAACTCTTCAACCTGTTGACTTTTATGAAGAAAAATTTCATAAATTAAAAAATGTATTTGATTTTTATTTGAAAAAAAAACTTAAATCTTAATGGATGTGTGTGAGATTCATATATAGCTCAATTATTTCGCATATTAAGCAACGCCTGAAAACAATTTTCTATTTTAATACTTCTTTTTGTACCAGATAGTTTGATCTACAATGTTTTGAGTACTTCGAAATGTTTGTAAATAAGCTGGATGTTATTAAAATCTAAATTTATTACAACAAAGAGGGTATAGGACGGATGCGCGTGAGTTGAATTGAGGTTAAATGAGAAAGATGGATAACAATTGAAGTTATTTATTAAGCAGTTACACACGAGTTTCATTCTATTATTTAGTACAGAAGGAATTTACAATAGCGAACACTTGGCGAGGAGCTAGTGCACGGGCGACACGAAATGCCAAGATGAAATGTGTATATTCTTCCGATGCACGGCGTTTAATAACTTGTTGGAGCTGACGTTGTATCGGATCACGCGTTGCGGGCCTAAGCGGTGTTCGACTCTGCCAACCTCACGGCTGTTGGTGTTACCCTCCGCAAGGGAAAGCATTTTTGAGCGGAGAATATAGAAATCTAAGGCTTATGACCTGTCGTTCCTTCTCTGTTGCATCAAATTTTATCTTCCTAGAACAGTGAGTTTTTCACAACTCTTTAAAGATGGCCACAAAAAGTATTTTTGTAAATCATAAAAAAATATAAAAATACGACCTCTGTTGGATACTGTTAGTCCCATTCTTCTCTTAATATTTGCAAGTTACCTACGCATTACGCATTACTTGCGCATTACGTGTCATAGATTAAAGATATATTTTGTGTATCGGCGAATAGATACGACGGGTACTGGTTGTTTAACTAAAGCTGGCGGGTTCGCAAAACTCACACAAACGCATTTAAAATCTACAGGGTGTTGATTTTAACCAAATGTGCTATTTTTATTATTTGTCAATAAGTGTGTATACATATTTTCTCCAATATAATTTGTATTGTGCATTTTAATTACACTGTATAAATTATTATTGTTCCGGACGCGCAGGCTGAAGAACAAGACCGCCGAGAATTATAATATTATGTGTTTAATAAAGACATTAATTAGTATATGGCCTCGATATATGTAATAAAGTCAAGTGCTGAATCTCAAGTTGTTTCAAAAGAGAATTTAATTTATAAAATGTTGGATATTAATTTTGTATTATATGTTTATTTATATGCATTCTTTGTTGCGCGCCACGTGGCAAAGTGTTGACTAAACCCGCGCGCGGGCAGACGACGCTATTTACGTGACCGGCCGTCGGACAGAGTGAGAGTGGGGGAGACCGAGCGAATGGTCGCCCGTACCCCCACTCCCCGGCGGCGGCTCGCGTACACGGCGGTGGCCGCGCGTTCGGGCTTCGGACAGTGCACTGCGGGTGCTTTTTATTTATTTATTTATTTATTTATTCACACTCTTTATCAAAATACAATTCCATATTCACTTTTTTTAATGGGTACATTTCAAATAAACGATCAGTTCGCTCAAGACACTTAACTCGTGTGTTTCATTCTACGCCTCCGCGCCCTCCGCTTCCCGCTGGACTTCGTGCTTCGCTGCTGGCTTCCGCCTTGACTGCGCTCGCCTTTTTGCACCAACAGGACCCGTTGGAAAGCTCTTTCCCGGGCTACTGAGGTTGACTTAGCGGTCAGTGCGCCGGGCTCCCAGGACTCGTCCCAGTCCTCGACATTTAATATAATATCTAGATTTTTTGAATTAATATTCTGAACATTAAAAATGTTTTTGTGTAAGTTTTGCGAAAGCGCCAGTACTAGATAATCGACCTCATAATTTGAGTAGGTAAATGAAAACACATATTTATAAACCAGTGTTTTTAATCCATAACTTAATACATACTATTATATTTTTACTTTTAAGAATCGCATCGAAATTCAGACGAACGGAGAAGCATCCAGTGTATATTTTATTGCCATATCATTAGCAACTAACAAAGAAATATCTGTCTATGTCACGCTCATAAGCGCGTGTGAGCGCGAGAAAGACAGATTATTTTCATAGTGCGTATGCCGTGCGATGTCATACCATGAGCTTATTCACAGATACTACACAATGCGTTTGTGTAAGTATTGTGAACGCGCCAGCTTTAAAAAATCCACCAGTACGGCATGGGCGAATGAAATGTTTTATCTTTCAAATCACACTTAGCTGCTTTGTCAACAGGAAAATGGGCGATGTTCTGCGATTAGGAACGCTGGTATTGCAAAAAATACGTATTCCAGTTACGTTTGAATTTTTGAACGGGAAAGAAGCGTAAATCGGCGACTAAATTTTGTTTCTGTTGCATCGGACTTTTTTTTAGTTTCTGCTTCCTACTAAATTTCTCCCCAAAATGGAGGATAGACATGCTGTGATTAACGAAAATGATTGGGGCGTATTAGCTCTTAGAAAAGCTGCGAACTCAATTGCCCACATGATCGTTGGCTTAGTAGTATTTTTTATAGTTCGGTTTGCAGCCGCATCATTTTTACAAATCGGTGATTTTCAGCTTCACATAATGTTCTCCGTCTGTGGTGTAAGTAAGCAAATGTGATTATTTATTTCTGTGCTGGTATTTTGAATCTTCTCTATCCCCTAGAGAGTGGTTAATTTGGGGATTTTTGTTTTTTTACATGCATTTGAACTTTGCTTCATTTATGGCCACACTGATGATTAAACGTCAAACCAATAGCTCAATCATAAATAACTATCGACGTGCTAATAAGCGACGTAATAACAATTCCTCACCATGGTTGTTTATCGTATTCGAGATCACAATGGAACATCCGTGAACACCCAGTATTAAATTTCAAAATATTTCCGTTTCGCGACGTATAATCCTGCTGCACAATCACACATTTGAATTTCATCGGTATAAATAAGGGAAATATTCCAAAACTGCTATTTTTATTTATTTATTTATTATTAATCATGCTATTCATTGTATTCAGCCGGCGGTTGGCAAGCCAAATGTCAAGAAAAGCAATCGCCATAGTAATTGTAATTTAATTTTTACTTTTTTGTATTAGATACTCCTTACTATTTTGCAAATGCAATTATATTGTATTCTTTTTCATAGTAAACGCCGATTTTTCGCCAATGAACTGTATTTATCTTCGAGGAAAACAAAAAACAAACCGACACGAGCGTTGACTAAGGAGATTACACACGCGTTGACTTTTATGATCGCGATAAGCTTAAGCATGTTCATTATTGTTCATTGTGATCGCTCAAATGCTTGGCATGTTTTTAAGCACGTCCATAGTTATTTGTGATTGAGCTACAGTACGAACACGTAAAACTAAATATGAACATTTTAATTTAGACCATTATTGCTACCTTAAGCATTACCCAAAACACTGATCATTTGAATTTATCAAACCGAATTCTTTTTTTTTGCGTTTTTTAAACAGTTTTATATACCACTTGACGTTTAATCATCAGTGTGGCCTTTTTATAAAGTAAAGTGTCGTCGCATTCAAAACATTAAAATCCCCAAATTAACCGCTCTCTAGGGGGTAGAGAAGATTCAGAATACCACCCCTGGTATTTTATATTAAATAAAAATTAAACACAAGTTTCAAGTCTACTGTCGTAGGGAAAAGCAACATTAAAAACAGAATAAATCTAAATAATAAATAGGTAAGTACTCTAAATTTGTTGCAACAGAGAAGGAAAACATTTTGAGCCGAATGTGGAAGTCTAGGCATTTACAAAGCTTATTACCTACATATATACATATACGACAATCTTTTGTATGGTAATCAAAAACACTCTATGGATATAAACATAAATTATAAACAGCAAACATGCGTAATATGTTCCCAAATATACATAACATGATTTCAGAAGATTTCAATTGTATATATATACGTACCAACTTGTAAAAACAATTATACCACGAATTCATTCATTAGACGTACCCGTAGGAATTATAATGAAGTCAGTATCGATGTAGACATTTTTAACTGCGCGTTGCATTTGTACAGAAAATTTCTTCATGGAGTTTATTATTTGAGATAGTTGCTGAATGTACATCTTGAGTGGTTTGTGCTATGTATATGTGCCGCATGTAATGTATATGTTTGTGTATGTTTATAAGTGCGTTCATGTGTGTGTGCGTGGATGGCTCGGGGTGTGCATTCGGTATTTTTATTTATTACCAATGATAACCTTCATGGAGAACGCAAATGTTAACAACTATTCTTTTTCTCATTGGAGTTTCTTATTTATTTATTTTTTTTGTCACATTTAGTGTTTAAATCTTTTGCATAATTTATGAAAACTTTGTTGGTCTTTTTGTGTTAGAAAATCGTTGTTTTTAATTATTTTCATGTGTGACTATATGTTTTCTGAATAAAATAAAATAAAGAGTGTTAGTTTTCGGTCCATATTGAATTTTATTTTATTAGTACCTACCTGTAGTGTATGAATTTTTTTTTTTTTATTTAAGAAAAATAATCGGCACATTATTTTTAAAATGCATTTAATGTCACCTCTTGGTAAAGTGGTTAGTGCATTTGGCTACCGTGCATGAGTTTATTATGAAACTTTTTTATGTATGATTGTATGTTTTCTGAATACATTTTTAAAAAATATTTTTTTTATTATTTGATATATAATATACTATAATAGTAATAATTTTATTACAATTAATATGACTTTTTTTCCCTAAGCTATTCCATATTCGGTACATCTTTATTACTTTCCTACAAACATTTGGGCATGTCTGCTAAAAATATTGTTAATCGTGTTACCTTTTTTTTTTTAGTACCAACTACTCATGGTGGAGGCGATTCTATCCTTTAATAGGGATGGTCCATTGGGTGTAAGAATTAGCCGAAATAATACGAGGTTAATACATCTCGTTTTAGCTACATTAGGGGTCATTTCATCCCTTACGGGAGCCATCTTGGGTCTCAGGGCTCATGGGGCCAAGTTTGATACTGCGCATGGAATTTGTGGTAAGAAAAATCATTACAAATCTGTCAAATAGGTGAAAGTCCTGAAAAAGGAAATCGAATGAAGAGGACTTGAAGTCTCGGGTTCAATTCCCGGGGATGTCGATAAGGAGTATTTTATTTAAACCTTTAAGTGCCATTTTTTTCTACCTATACAGGGTGTTCTTTTTAATCCCTGTCACATCCGAAAACCACGATGATCGATATGGGCAAGAAGACATATTAGCATATTTAAAAAAAAATTTAGAACAAACAAAAATGTAAAAATAAAATATTTAAAAAAAACAAATGGTTGCTTACTTCTGCAAGGGAGAAGTGAGGGTAGCGCGGCGCAGTAATCGGACTCCCCTCTTCCCCATTCTCGTTTCACCCCTGCAGAAGTAATCAACCATTTGCTTTTTTAAATATTTTATTTTTTAAATTTTATTGGTTCTAAAAAAAAAAATTAATTTGCCAATATGTCTTCTTGCTCATACTGATTATCGTGGTTTCGGATGTGACATGGTTTAAAGAACACCCTGTTTATTATTTAAAATGCCTTGTTTTTATTGTCATTCACCCTTATCTCGAAAAATGCATCTCTTCCAAAATCACCAAATTTTAAAAATTCTTTGGGTGTTTTCTTAAAAAAACTTGTACATGAATAATAAAATAAAAAGAAAATTATGGAAATATATATTGTAAATATTGTGCATTTTGTTTATTGCATTGCGTATCCGGTGGTAAGTATGTGAATTAGGTCAAGGTTATATCGTCATTTTCTCAGTCCGGTACTTGTTTCATTATTCATTAAATTATTAAAAAATCATTAAAAAATTGCATTACGCGGTGTGAGCGCACCGCAATGTCACTCCCACTTACACATTCTTCACAACTATTTACGTATTCCGACATTTTGGGTTAAATTGTAATTTTCTGTATCTTTTTATATATTATTTAGTAATAATATAAAATTTGAACCTTATGTAATACGTAGAAAGTAAAAAAATAACGAAGCGTTCAAGCGACCTTCCTCGCCGCGCGCTAAACAGCAACTGATTTCGCGTCGGCACTATAACGGTTAAATATAGCAATATAATGGGCCTGCCTCACACTCGACGAGTGGCATGGGAAGTAGCGAGGAAAGGAGGCAGAGACGTAGTGTGGCAACATTACTCGTCATGCCGCACGTCATGCTCCTCATCGTGCCCACTGCTCCCTATTTTGTCGGTTTTTGAGCGCGAGTCAAAGGACCGGCAATATTAGTGCGATTCGGTAGCCACATAATCGCGGGGTCGCAGTACGCATCGAGCGCTCATACAAGATGCACGCGTCATTTTCGAATGATGTATATTTCTTTGTGTGCCATTTTTTTAATTTTTGTTTATTTTTTTACAATATACATGAGAGGTAAAACAAAGTATTAAAAAAAATTAAGGATAATTACATAGCAATAAAATACATATTAACAGTAAAAATAGTAAACAAAAATCCCACAAAGGCATGGCATGTTCGTGAGTATACAAGAAATGATTATGAATTTTTGCTACCGTAATAAATAGACAGGTACAGTATTTTTGTGTTATATAAGAAAGAGAAAAGAAAATATTCTGTAAAATATTTTAAGGTACTTGATTATTTTATAGTAATTAAAAGAGGAAATAAAAAACATTAAAATATTCAATTATTCCATATTAATATACATTGATATAATTAGGTGTACTAAAAATGTATAGCGCGCACGCTGCCACAGTTTCATCGTCCATTATCTAGCAAAGACAAATGACAAGTGCGATTAATTGCGCGAGTAGAGCAGTGTGTGGGCGGAGAGGGCAGCATCGGGCGAGAGGGCGAGAGGGCGGCAGCGCGAGGAGCATGAGCAGCGCAAGGAGCATAGTGTGGCGGGGCTATAACGCTGAAGCGAAGAAATGTTGTAAGGGCCTCAAGCTTAAGAGCAAACGCGGTCTGACTTTTCTTCATATAAAAGGAATTCTCGTATTTTCTCCCTGGATGATGGCACTAGAGCAGTGATTTTTTTACGTAGTATAGATAATTATTATTGGCGTGTTTCTGCTGTTTTCCTTTTTCGACGAATTGTTTCTTATGGGAGCTAGGATCAACCAAAAACCCAAAAAAGCGCCCAGTTTTATCTGCCGTCTTTTGACGTACGGTATGCAAATATGTTAAATAATTTTGAATAACTTAAAAGGTACCAACAAAGAAAACATTATTCCGGTACATTCTTCCAGGGTTCCGGTTCTATTTCGCACACAGAACTGTATTCTTCTTTCGCTGGACACGGAAATTTTCACTATAAGTGGTGTTTTATCTATTTTCAGGCCTCGTTGCTCTGATTTGCTCTCTCATCACCAGCGTAGGCGGCATACTGACATTCTTCAGCTCCCAGCTACGCGACAAAATAAACCCATCCGTAATCAAAACCCTCCACATCGCCTGCGGGTCCGTCGCCGTCACAATGGGCCTAGTTACCCTGTGTTTGGGTATAAACAAGCCCTTCCTTGTTGTGATACTGTTTGGACAAGAAACTGCAACATGCCTCATTATATTTATAGTATTGGCTCTCCTGTACACTTTAATAATGCCTATGATTAGTCTTAAGCGGCAGGTTAATAATATGAGAGCAACTATCCTTTAGAATATAAACATAAATATAAGATAAATTATATAACTACCAGCTGGTAACCAATTAATCGCCCCGCCCTTTCAGGCCTCACAATGTATATATTATTGTTCGGAGCGATCGAAATGTAATAAAGAAAAATCTGACTATCGAAATAATGCTGCTTAAACCAGACAAAATATTCAGATATATCAAATATCGACATAAAAGGTTAGATTAATGAGCAACCCCTAGAATAATAATTCTCTAGAGAAGCCCTTAAGCTCTTTTGCAGAACAAAGGCGTTTCAAATTTTTGGTTTGATTTTTCTTTGGTTTAACAACAAACGTGTAACGGAAGGTTTCGATTAGCGCTTGCAATCTCAACTCAAGTACCTACGGCATGTTGTATTGCTGTAATACTATAATCTGTAGCTAACGTTATGCTCAATGATTGTAGAATTGTTTTTCTCAGTATGGGCGGTAGAACGTTATTACTCTGAGGATTACTATTAGGTTATTACTATTAGGTGTACCCACGGTGTACCCATAAGTAATCAATTATTTTTAGTGTAGAATGTTTTCTTCAGTCTAGCTCAGAGCGTGAACATGTAAAGATGTGTTGTATACGCAATATTGGAATCCGTGGTCTTGTGACTCGTGACAAGTATTTTTTTTTTAATTTTCTTTTTTTTTTAAAAAAAGGAGTAATATTGTAACATGATAATGCCCGGCCGCATGCAACAAGATGAATCCAAGAAAAAATAAGGCAGCTAAACTGGGAGGTTTTACCGCATCCCCCATATCCTAGACATAGCACCATCCGATTTTTAATTATTCCGGTCCATGGAACATTACCTGAAGAATAAAAAAAAATTAAATCTCCATGATGTTCGAACTCACCTAGAAGCATATTTTTCTTCAAAGGATATTTAGTTTTATAAAAATGAAATTAAAAGTCTACCAACAAGATGGCAAAAGGTCCCAGATAACAATGGAGAGTATATATTCGATTAAAAATAAAATTAAATGTATTTAAATTATTTTTTTGTTGCCACTTAAATAATTTATTACTTATGGGTACACCTAATATTAGGAGGAAACTAATCGTAATAAAGAAGAATCCGTCATTCAAAATAAAGTTACTTCTTCTTTCTCTTCCTCAGCCTATTTCTTCCACCCCTGGGGCGGTAGAGAGCAATTAATTTGCAGATTTTATTTTTTTTATTTGCTTCGTATAATGGCCACACTGATTATTAAACGTCAAACAAATACGAACACGTGCAACTAAATATTTTTCTTCTCTTCTTCTTCTTTAACTTCTCTAATCACGCTGAAAGTATGCAGTACTATGGAATAAACTCACTTAAATATCGAAAAATAATGCAAGACCAGTTACTTTTATTCAAATTAATAAATAATAAAACTGATTCTCCTAGCCTACTTGAAAGACTTCCATTCCGTGTGCCATCTAGACCGACAAGACAAAATCTTCTGTTTTACACGGAAAACGCGTCAACAAACTATTTTCAATAATCTACAATACCTAGAATATGCGACCTATTTAACAATATATTTAACGAGACTGATATTTTTTGTGACAATGCATGTAAATTTAAGTAAAAAATTATAGAAATTTTGAGAGAAACCGATTTTTAACTTTATTATTATATACATCTTTTTTCGTTTCGTTTCTTCTACATTTATAATATTGAACATAATTTAAATTATTGTATTAAGTGTAAACAATTTTTTTGGTGTGTGCATGAGTGTCTTACACTAATATACAAAGAAATTGGCAATATTTGTGTACATGCTGTTTGTTTACCTAAAAAAATAAATAAATAAATATGAAAATATTCATTTAGACCACATTATAGCATTACCCAAAACACTTAATTAGGTTGAATTGACCAAATCGTATAAATTTTTTTCGGCTTTTGAAGTAGTTTTATAAACCATTTGTCGTGTAATCAATGTAAAGTGTGGCCATTATATAAAGCTAATTTGTGGGTATTTATTATATATTTTAAATCTGGAAATAGGCACACATAAACATATTCTTATGTGTGCTCTAGTAATAATACTGAATATACGTGTATCTCATTTGTGAATAATTTAATATGTATTATGTCTGAATTTTAAGTTTGAAAAACTATCAAAGTGGATAAAAATGATTTATTTAAGTAAATGATATTTATGACAAAAATAACTTTAAAAAATACATAATTTACTGCCTTAGAACGGGGAAGCTATCCCTAGTTAGGCAGTTAAGATTCATCAGAAGTAACAAGATATGTATTAATACTTTCACTACTGAATTAACCTATTGTATAAATAATTTAATGTAAACTGCTGTAATAACTATGTAAATCTGTAACAATTAAATAATTTAAAAAAAGAAAATCTTAAAATGAATCACTCTCTAGGGGGTAGAGAAGATCCAGAATACCACCCCTGAACAAAGGCTTCCTCCATGTCGCCTTGTCCGGAACATACTCAGCATTGCCAACCCTACCGATTTCGGGCGAAATCTACCGATCTATCCAATTTGATAGAAATTCCACCGATTTTTAAACATTTCCGTTTTTCCAAAGATTTTTTTTCACCATTTATTTGATTTCAGTATAGATAATCCATTTATAAATAAATAAACCCAAAACACGCTTTTTCGTTTTTGTTGAAAAAGCTACTTTTTCTGTCATCTGTTTATTATTATGAATGCTACTTATCCTTCGGTCGAATATAATACATACGTTGGTCGGTCAGTATTGGCAAATAGTGATTACCGGTTATTTTTAAAGTTGATTAATTAAAATTATGCTATTTCTCTTCATAATTTCATAGTTTCTTTTTTATTAAATGGAATGTCAGCAGATCACTTACTAACAATGAAACGTTTTTGTCACCTGTAACTATTTTCCGCTTAATAACCCCTTTCAGCGATAAGTAGTTATTATTTCATCATTAAACTCAAAATACAATAAACGTAAATTATTTTGTTATCTCACTATAAATCGAATCCGGAACTCTCCGTGTAACAGGCAAGCGTCATCCATTAGTCCGTGGGTCGCCGTTTGCTTTGATTTAAAAAAATCCACTTGCGTGTTTACCAAATTTTTTAATGAAAAAAGGTAGGGAAATTTTAATACATCTCCCCCTTCCCCCCACCATCTCCGCCCCCAGGGCAATTAAACTATCGAATTTATTTTTCTGTGTACCGATTTTCGCGTGATGGAGGTTGGCAACGCAATACTACGCAATACTAAACCCAGGTCACACCTAGGTCACACCCAGGCCACACCCAGGTCATACCCAGGTCACACCCAGATCACACCCACGTCACACCCACGTAACACCCAGGTCACGCCGACATGCTGGTCTAGGTCACCTCTGTTGTGCCCGCCCTGCATTTGTTGTTCGAGGTGTCCAAGTCACCAGGCTTTTTGTCATGAATCTTGATGTCACAACTATCAATGCCAAAAATGACGCGTTTTTCTAATGACTTTTTTTTTTATATTTTCTTTTTTTAAGTTATAGTTAATATGAAAACATTCCTCCACAATATCCATATTGATTTGAAAATACAGTTAATTATTGTAAATCCGTTTCATATAATATTTTTTATCGGTATTCGTAGTACCGAAGTGATATTTCCCTATTGGAATAACTAACGACCGATTTCATTACTTAATTTTAAAATCAAATATATTTGAAATAAGGATTAAGAATTCAAAATCATATTTGATATATGGTTATTTAAGGTATCTTAATTCTTGAAGATTTCGGAATAATAAATTAGTATTATTTATCGAATGTAATACTACAGAATGCAGAACGAACCGTGAGCATTTTGCTGTGTTTAAAATAAATTTATGGAAATCTGAATTCATTTGCATTTAATAAAATACCTTGTTGAGGTCTCATCCTCGATAACAATATGAATTATTTTAATGTTTATCGCGTTGGATTATTTACTAATGTGATAAAGTGATAAGCAGATAAAAAAATATTTCACCAGATTTTACCAGTCAAAATAATGTATGTGTATGAGGATATAATAAGAAAACTTCTAAATCTCCACCAAAAACGGAAAAAGAGTTATGGATGCCAAAATAAACTGGACATAAAAATCTACCTACCTTCAAAACTGTCTCTCTAAATCTTACAAAAACCGATTTCAATTACACTTGACACTCTTGAAAACGCAAACTTAGCATTCTCCATTGAGTTGGTGAAGCGTAATAATTATAATTCTCCCAATCAGCCAATCACACACTAGTATTTCTTCGGAAGTGGGTTGTGATTTTTTGAGAGCGAAGTTTTAGTTGAAATATAATAAAATTAAGGTGTTACTAGTACAAAAAAGTTGCAGTCAATAAATAAAAATATCCATCCTACCACATTTATAAATTAAATGGCTAAAAATGTGCTTAGAAACTTGAAAAATAATAAAATAATTATTGCTATAATAAAGAGGTAAGAAACGGCAGTATTTTTTTTTTGTCAATGATATAATTAATACAGTTTGTCTTTTTTTTTCAAATAGAAATCAAAGCAAATCCCAAGTGTGGACATAATATGAATGCATATGAAGAACTTGTAGAACATTTGAATGTTCCACAAGTTCTTCGTGTTGAAAACAAAATATTGAAATTAGGCAACTCGGAAATCTACAAAATTAAAAAACCAATGTTTCCTTTAGTCCGCCCCTGTCTAGTTTTAAAGATCGTATCCATCTCACGTCACATCTCCCTATCTTTACAAAAACTACATGACAAAAGGACTTGGCTTATAAGCTCCATGTGTTTTGATTGAATATTTAGTAAACACTGTTAAAACAAAATAGGATAAGATTCATTGGTTACTTATACCTTGATAAAGAAGCTTGTTTAGCTTTGTAATTGGTCAGTATAAAAATAAGTGATTAAAAACAAAGTTGTTTTATAATTATTTTATTACTTTAACTTTACTTAAGAAAGTATATTTTTATTGTTTGTTTTATTTAAACAGTCCGTTTATACGATATTTTTTTTACTATTTTTAATTCTACTCCTTACTTTTTTATACCTTTTTATTTTTTTATTAATTGATTGCATTGTTAAATACATATTTTAAAAACCTGTCCTGATAAATGGTGTCTAACATTTTATTTTTAAATAAACTTATTCTTCCATAAATAACCTTTTTTGCTATCCATCCTTATATAAACAAACCCTTACGTATTTTCAGAAGATTATTGAACAAAATATTTTTTTATTACACTAGGAATTACCTATTACCCACTCAATAGTAGGTATTTAAAAGTAGGTATGCCGATGCATGCAGCTTTGTTAGTTATGATTATATTATTATTATTATAAGTAGTTGGATAATTTAAATAGCACTATTTTTGTGAAAATCACCTTAAGGGCGCTAAATACGAGTATGTCTTTGAGTTCCCGATACGAAATAAAAATGGCGTTTGTTTAAAGTATAAAGCAAATTTAGATATATCCATCTAGTACTAAGCAAAATTAGAAATGCTCTTTCTCTTGATTATGCAAAATTTTATTTCTACTCATTTTTGAAGCATAACTAGCAATATCCGTTTATAAGCCGTTCATTAAAAGAAAAATTCAATTATTTTATATCTTTTTCCTATTGCACTTCTTTTTAAGTCTTTTTTATTATAAATCCATGTTTTCCAAAACATTTTCTCTTGCGTTTTAAAATAATGAATATTGCGCGTAGCATATTAAGTTAAAATATCAAGTTAATTCACAATAGGTATTTGAACATTAATTTTTACTAAATGGAAGTTCGAGTATAGTTATGTAAAAAAAAACATTCTTTTAGCGGCCCTTTTTGGGCCTACAACATAGGTAAACCATTATTAGTCTATTACTTTAAATATAGTTTCTATGCAGGTGCGCTTTATTTTATGTCAGTATGTGAATATTGAATAACTTTTTAAAAATAATAAATTTCTTTATATGAGGTATTTTTATTTAATTAGGCCCTTTGCAATTTATTTGAACTAGTTTTTTAATAGGTACAACGTCAATCAAGTGGCCGCCTTTATTGGCCAAAGCAAAATGTGATCTTTTTGCTGCGTTTTCCGTGACTTTTTGAAGTATCTCGGGCGGTATAACGATGATTTCGGCACAAATGTTTATGTTTACCTTGAACTCTCAATTGTCCGAGGCTTGCTGGCGTACACGTTGTTTTCCAAGTCCTCACAAAAAGAAGAAGGGGTCAAATCTGGAGATCTGGGTGGCCAGTCAACGTCGCCTTTTTTTGACATCACACGTCCAGGAAATTTCCGATGCAGAAACTGCATTGTTCCAGAAGCCACTACCAGAAATTTAACCCAAGAAACTAGGACCTCAAGAATAGTAGCGTCAACTACTACACAACGAGGGGGACTTATCTCCACTCCTTATTCAGGACTTTTACCTGAGAGCAGCCATCGAGTCGAAAACACTCTTCCAGGGTTCTGGGTCTATTTCACAAACATAGCTGTATTAATCATCCGCCTGGACACAAAACAACACTGATAAGTAATATTTTTATCTATTTTCAGGTCTCATCGCTCTGATTTGGTCACTCATCGCCAGCTTAGGCGGCATACTGACATTCTTCAGCTCCCAGCTACGCGACAAAATAAACCCATACGTTACCAAAACTTTTCACATCATCTGTGGATCCTTCGCCGTCGCAACGGGCCTGCTCACCCTGTGTTTGGGTATAAACAAGCCCTACCTTGTTGTGATCCTGTTTGGACAAGAAACAGCCACGTGCCTGATTATATTTATTGCACTGGTTCTCCTGTACACTTTGATTATGCCTATGATTAGTCTGAAGCGACGGTTATAACATGAGAGCAACTGTTCATTAGAAAATATTTACCAATCAAAATATAATTATATACTAGCGGGTAACATTCGAAATACTAGAAAATTCAGCCCTACGGGCCCACAGTTTATTTTTAGTAAAAATGAATCTGTCATTCAAAATATTGCTACTTCTTCCTCCACAACCTGTTTTCGTCCACTCCTGGACAAAGGCCTCCTCGATTCGCCTCCATGTCGCCCTGTCCTGTAGAGACTGCATTCAGGTCACACCGTTAAAATAAACATACAATTATTATTTCTGTTAAAACATTTTTGAATTTTTTTGACGCTGTCTCCACAAAATTTTAAAAGTTCTGTTGTACATAACACTGTAATTTTCGCAAAAAATAATCACGAAATTCAGGAAAATTAAAAAATTACGTTGTATGACTAACAGGGATCATGTGGGTCGAATAGATTGAAGTTTGGGTAGATAAACCATGAGGTTGTTTATATCATTTCGTTTTCAATGATAATCGGGAAATATGTACCTTGATAATATTTGAGTTGGTTTTTATGGTTTAATTTTTTTTTGCTTTGGAGGGCATTTCGAACATTGGTTTGTATGTTCATGTTCCTGTACCTGAGACAGCGTCGGGATGTATTAATTCATATTCCAATATACAAGACGAACCCTGGAATCAAGTTGTGGTCCCGTAGCTAGTGTCTCGGACTCCCAGATGAAAGGTTCGTGGTTCGAACCCCAGTCTACCCCAACTCGATTCCCGTTTTCTAATAGTGAGTTTTCTAGAACTTGTCGAAAATGGCCCTCAAAATGAAATATTGGTGTAAATGATAAAAACGCTGATATTTTTTATTTTTTTAAAAAACCTGCCGGAGGTTATACCTGCTGGAAGGGTTACCGCTATACTGAACAACATCGCTCAGGGGTGCTATTCTGAACCACTCTCGCGGCACGAGAAAGTATTTTTTTAAATTTACATACATAATACACGAGATAATAAATATTTTTTTGGTGTGTGCCAGAGTGTCTTACACGAATATGCAAAGAAATTGTCAATATTTGTGTACATACTGTTTGTTTACCCAATAATAAAAAATAAAAAACATTAATACGGCCGCGAGAGCGTTTGGAATACTACCCCTGGATGTTGATTTGTTCCATGTATCCGAAGGGGTTTTCCGGAGCGGGATTCTCTACTATTTTGACAAGAGTCGATTCTTGATTTTTTAAAAATAATATGTATGTCTTTAATTTATGTTTGTAATGTATATTTTAATTGAAATAAATCAATTGAATTGAAATTTGAAAAAAAAAACTGCTAGTCAGAAATGACAAAACTGTGTGTTTTAAAATGAGAATCAAGTTGTGGTACGCAATTCCATTAGGTACCTATTCTACCACGGGAAGCTAACCCGGTTTTAGTTTTTCTTATATACTTAGATAAATATATCTAAGTATATAAGTTTTTAAATTATGTCGGAGTTTATTTTCAATCTTTATAAACGTGTAATTGCCACCATCATCACCATTCCTTTATCAGCACCGAATGCTGTATAGGGCAATGAACTAAAACTCTAATCGCAGAGTATCTCAATAATTTGCAACATGAAGACATTATAACCTGTCTTACGCTTCTATATCAAGTACCTACCAATCCAGGGACTGTGAAATATTGCAGTGTAAAAACAATAGGTATTTCAGTTTTAGGCTATCATTAACGGAAGAAAATAAAACCTCGTACTCGGTAAAAACTAAAATTATCACGAGTTGAACGAAAATATTATTTACTAAAGCTACTCGTATGTAGGTGATTAATGTTATGAATTTAAAACTTTTACTATACCTGACCATTGGTATATTGATATATAATTTTCATACTCTAGTACTATTGTATTTAGTTGTTAGTATTTTACTTTAAATGCGCTAGAACAAAGTAAAACATTTCAAAGGGGTGAAAAAAATATCAAACAAAGAAAATACTAACTTCATAAGTTGATTTTCCGTTTGCTCTTGATTCGGGCTAACATTTTTCCTTATTAGTAAACCGAAACAATAACACGGAAGCCAATAATAAATTACCCACTTGGAGGAAGAGAACGTCTAGGTACAATGAGAACCACTACTACCTGGAGAGTGGCTAGCCAAGACATCGGTTGACAGGGGAACTACGGGACCCAAACCTAACTTGGGAGATCGAACAGGAGTTGACCGCTGACAGATTCCAAAGAGTTTGTGGATATCATATGTACCACTTATGGAGCGGCCATTGAATATGTAAATAATATGTAGGTAGAAACATATACATTTTTTAATATTTAAAATACATCCACGTACCTATTTGTACCTTTACATAATTAAAAATAGTTATATGTATATTAAATACATTTTTTTCTGTGGAAATGGATTTCAAAATGAAAAATCTTGAAGGGTTCTTATGATAAACAAAATTTTGAACTTCCGCAAAATCTTTGTGATTAGCCGATTACATACGTGCTATTTTTTAAAAATAGATGCTAACATTGCTAACTAATATATATTATTATACCACGATGGTAATGTACAAACTAAACTTATGCTCAATAAGATAAGTATTTAATTTTATCTTCATTCAATGTCATTTCAATGAAATGTTTTCGCTTGGTTTGTCATTTCGACGTGACAAATAGGTAGTGGTTTTTAATTACAAGTGCTGTACTCGATAATTGATTTTACCTTTTAAATTATGCATTGGATTTTTAAACACAAAGGCTATAATGATTTATAATGTAATTTGTTAACAAAATAAACGCAGTCCGTAAGAACAACGAGGATGATCAACACACGATCGTCGAATCGGTCCATAAGATCGTCCTGGGTAGTCGAACGTTACCCGGAAAACTGTGAATGTCATTTTTCAATCTGTGATCTTTGAAAGAAATTGTCAAATAGAAATCGGGAAATGTCATTTGGTTCGGTAGCCGACGTTTATCTCTAAAAATATATTTGTAACCAGTAGTTTCTATCATAAAAATTGCGTGATTGCGGGGCTCATACCTCTTTAGACGGCTTGATAACATTAGCGTTACACCGGTATAAAATTGAATATATGTGCCTTTATCATTCAATATTAATTTTATAATGTCTGAGTGGTCTCAGGTAATCTTTTGAAATATTAATTGATTCATCAATGAATTATGCTTCTAAAAATCAAATTTGACCGTTTGATTGTCTATGTTATGCACTGAAATCAACGCGATGGCGTAATCATTGATTTTGGTCAACTGCATTATTTATTTTATCAATAATTTCTCCATGCTTTCATTTTACGATACCATACTTTATTTTGAATATTGTTGCCAATGGATTTACATCTAATAGTAAATGCTAAATGCTTTTGTCCCAATAAGTTTACCATGATCATTTTACGATTTTTGTATTAATTTATAAGTAGTTTTTTTTCATTAAAATATATCACAGAAAATGAATTATCTTACAATTCTTCATGACAATTGTCTTATGATTCTTGATGACACATATCTTATAATTATTGATGACAATTATCTTATAATTCTTGTTAACAGATTACAACAGAGATGAAGAACATTTTAGAGAATGTAATATAGAAGTCTAGGCATCTACAGGGCTTATGACCTGTCATTGACTGATTTAAGTGGCCGCTTTACACACTGTGTAACATTCACTATGCTGCCTATATTTTAACATCTATATCCCTTCAATTCAATTTTTAATAAATCCACCTAGTCCATGAAGAAGTAGGTACTTTTCAGGCATTGTCTAGTATGTAGGTGAAATAATTCAATTACACGAATCTCACCTGCATAAATAAATGTTTCAGCTCTTTAACTTCACAAACATCAACAGATGAAATAATTGAAGGGATAAAGATATTCAAATATGGGCAGAATGGTGAATGTTACACAGTGTGTAAAGTGGCCACTTAAACCATCCAATGACAGGTCATAGCTCCTTAAATACCTAGACTTCCATATTCCCTTCTTTAAAATACTCTCCATCTCTGTTGTAATATGTTAATAAAATACCTTTTTTGTTATATTGTTGCCATTGGATTTACATCTTATAATACATGCTGTTATCTCAATAAGTGTATCATGATCATTTTACGATGTTTTTATTGATTTATAAGTAGTTTTCTTTCATTAAAATATATCACAGATAATTAATTATCTAATAATTCTTTATGGCAATTGTCTTATGATTCTTGATGACACATATCTTATAATTCTAAATGACAATTACCTTATAATTCTTGATGACTTTTTCAGGTTCGTCAAAGAGGTATTCAACATGATAATATTCCGAGACATTCGTCCTCCAATGAAACATCAAGCGCCCGACATTCCAAGACCACCAAGCCCCCAATAAGCTTCTTCAATCTAATCGGAGTGTTCACGTTTGCGATATGCCTGATGGTCAGCGTTGTAGTAATAGAAAAGATCCTACCTGTGGATCTGAAGAGGTCTGACGAAGCAAGTAATCCGGGGAGATTCATCGCACAGCGGGCCATGGAAGATCTGGTGGACTTGACCAGCCTCGGTCCTCGGGTCAGCGGAAGTCACGAGTGTGAAGTGGAAGCCGTGAACTTACTGACAAGCAAAATCCACAAGATAATGAATGAGTCCAGAGATATTCATGTTATTCAGCTGGACGTGCAGAAAGCGAGTGGATCTTTTCCTCTGGAATTCCTCGATGGGCTGACGAGTGTATATAGGAACGTGCAAAATGTAGTAGTGCGGATAGGGTCGCGTATAAACTCTCCTCACTCTTTGCTTCTCAACTGCCATTTCGATTCTGTCAGCGACAGCCCAGGTTTGTTAATTTATTTAATAATATATCCTTAGAGATTCAACAATATATCTTGCATCTAAGTTTATCGCAACAGAGTCCGAAAACATTTTTTAGAAGGAAATACGGAAGTCTAGGCATTTACACGGCTTATGACCTGTCATTGTCTGATTTTTGTGGCCACTTTACACAATGCAACATTCACCATTCTGCCTATGTTTAAACGTCCACATTTTCTTTTGGAAACTTTTTCCTTTCCAGCGTAGATTGTAGCAAAGTTCGTACCCCGCGTAAGGTGTAAGAATGATCTTCCGATAGTTGACATTGCGCAGGGCTGTGCAAGCGAGATAAGTAGTGCCCTTTTTATGGATGGGTAAAACAATTATTGGGTTCCTAGTGCGGCTAGTTCTATCCCTTTCATTTCGGCATTTGGCACATTTTATCCTTTTCATTGGTTGTACAGAAGCTCAGCTTCACCAGCCCAATACTGTTATAATCTATTGATATTGTTTACCTATAACTATACGAGCCAGGGAGCAATTGCCAATCCTGCCCCACTGTGGCTACGCCTATGCTTCTTCATGAAATTGTTCATCAAAAACTGGATTTTTAAAATCTCGCATTGGTGGCAAAAGGTTAAAAAAGGATGACTAGATCAAAAAACATGTTATTTGGTTGACACTGAAGTATTGATTGAATTAATACATTTTATAGGGGCCAGTGACGATGGCGCTGGATGTGCAGTGATGTTGGAAATATTAAGAGTTATGTCTAAATCGGATAAAATTCTCAGGCACAACATTATTTTCTTATTCAATGGTGCTGAAGAAAATCTCATGCAGGCCTCGCACGGCTTTATCACACAACACAAGTAAGTTTTCCTTTGTTATCAAAATTAGGACATTGAATATCAGACATAGTCACTTCTAGGTAAGGTTCTGTTGATTCCTTGTCAAAAACGATATTCCAAGATATCAGCTGAACCGGATTTAAATGCGAAACTTATGATAAAGACTCTTGATCTAAATATATTTTATTCCGAATTTCTATTAAAAAACATAATGACTTTTTGTTATCACCCATTCTAAATTAATACTTTATCCGCATCATGGCCTATTGTTCAATGTTTAGGTTTACCGTGCAAGAGGTCGTCCTCGTGATAAAGTGGTCAGTGCGTTTGCCTACCACACAAGAGGTCTCGGATTCGTTTCCTGCATGGTTGACATGAAATATTTTTTTAAAAAGGAGTCATCGAGCGGAATAAGTGGTCATCGGAAGGAACAATGTCCGGTGAATACAGCGGGTGAAATAGGACTTCATATTTGAATGTTTCCAAGTATGTTTTGACTGGCCTTGCAACATATGACATTGCAAGGCCAGTCAAAATTGACGCCAATTGCCATGACGAGCATTGTGATGCTGCAAAATGACTTAGTCATGTCTCTCCTTGTATTGTGGCAGTTTTTCCTTCAAAGCTCGACTCAAACGCATCAATTTTAGTTGATTGCGATCTCCCATGATGGTTTTGTTGGATTTGAGGAGCTCATAATACACCTTGGGGAGATCGGTGTATTATACACAGCATGAGTTTTTGGCTTTATTTTTTCATCTTATTTGCTTAAGAAATTATTCAATGTTTATTTTCATAAACAAAGGATCTCAAACTGATCATAAACTGACAAAATTCATTTAAAATGTGTTATTATCTCACAATATATGTTTATTCAATCTAATTAATTTAATTTTACTGAAATATGTTCAAATATATGTTTATTCAATCTAATTAATTTAATTTTACTGAAATATGTTCAAAACCTTACATTTAATTTACAAGGACAGCAGGAATTCGCTCCTCAGCAAACAAATTTTTCAAATAATAATAAGTTTTTGCCATTTAAATTATGAATTGTTTGTAATAATTATTCTATATAATGAATTTCTGTTATTAAAGATGGGCACCCGAAGTGCGAGCATTCATTAATTTGGAAGCTTGTGGGGCCGGGGGGAGAGAGGTTCTATTTCAAGCCGGGCCCAACAATCCTTGGATAATGGAGGTAAAATTAATTTTCTTGACAAATTGCATTTTTATAAAAATAGTGACCCTATAGATAACTTGTTGGTTTCGAGCTGTGTCACTTGTGTTCTTTTTTAGGAGTATTTTTTTATTCTGAGCTAAAGATTCATTATTTAAAATAAACATACTATTTTAGGAAAACAAAAAGTTATTTTCACAAATCGGGAATAATGTTGAAATTATATTTATTATTGTATAATGTCCTTAACCTCTGATTGTAATCGTGGCCCAGGTGATCTTACTCCCATGGTAGACAACAATGATTCATTCATTCAAAAAATATTTTTATTCACAACGACCACATTTAAAATGCTTCACAATTCATTATTCGCTCCACATGTCAATTTGAGTTTTTTAAAACTAATTTAAAGCCAGTATCGAGATACATCTATAACCTGAAAATAATCTCACCGAAACACTTGCTTAGAAAAACCTGCTTAGAAAAATATCAAATTGTCATGTTTTTTTTTCAAAACACGATATTTTATTGTGTTAATGATCCCTAATTTCAATAATTTATATTGGGTGCCAATGAAATATAAAAGAAAATTATAAACTCACAATTAGATAACCTTCAAGTTCAGTTGTAAGGTGTAATTTTTAAAACAAAGATTGTTCACGCGATTTGACACGACTCACAAAAAACCTTCTCTTGAAAAAATTTTGTTTCAAGTTAATGTCGAGTTTTGAAAAAACGGTCCTCAATTGGCATCACTTCACTTTGACATCACACATCATTCCTGCCCAGTGTGCTTTTAACAAACATTGCGTACAAGTATGGTGCGGTAACGTCGTTTGTGCCATTTGCCCGTGGAGCGCAAAACGTGTCATTTTCAGGTGAATCAAAATATGCATATTTTAAACCCTTGTGGAAAATTTATCCGATGTAGAAAACATAATAATAGCGTTACTATCCATACTTTGAACTTTATTTAACTTAGCTTTTTTAGTACAACTAGGCCTGAATCTGATTTATTTTTCTAGTATTTAAGTACCTTTCTTTTTCTTCTACAGATATATTCCCAAACTGTCCCATATCCGTACGCCTCTTCTCTCGCACAAGAAATTTTTGAAAGTGGACTCATTCCCGGAGACACTGATTTCAGAATATTTAGGGACTTTGGCCACATATCAGGTAATGTAAATTATTCAAATTTACACTTTATAAACCGACATTTTAAAATGAGTATTTCAATAGTGGATTTTTTTAATCCAGGCGCCATAGCGCAGTTGGTTAAACGGCCAACTGTGAAACTGGCATCGCGCGTTCGATTCCCGCCAGATGCATGAAAAAAATCCAACAAAGATTTTTATCTCAATCGGTCTGGGTCTTGTGGTGTACTATTCATAATTTTCTTCCATATCCCCTCTTTCCCACATGCTGACAAGCCTCTAGAATAGAGGCTTAGCGGATTATTTCTTAAATAAAAAAAAACTGATAATTCAAAACAAATTAAAACATTTCAAATGACGTTTATCAAAAAGTTACCATTAGTTGTTAAAAATAATATCCATTTTTTCATGTGTTGTAAAAATGCTGAGCGCTGTCGAGCCACTCAAAGTAACTTAATCTATTTTTTTTGTTGTCGATATTTTTATGTAAAAGATTTCTGCATTAAAAATACCAAATTATATATTTTTTTTACAGGTTTAGATTTTGCTTGGAGTTCAAATGGATATGTTTACCACACCAAATTTGATCATGTGAATCAAATCCCCCTCGGAACGCTGCAGAGAACCGGAGATAACATACTTGCTCTAGCTTTGGGTAAATTTCTATTCTTGAAACCATCAAGATTATTTGTGCGCATTTCCTCTTCAAGTTAACACCACTTTAACATAGTTTATTTCTTCTAGGAATATCCAACGGCTACCAACTATCTTTATCTCCCTCCAACGAGGGCCAGCCAGTATTTTTTGACATTCTGGGAGCGTTTGTTGTACGCCTTCCCGTGGGAATAGCCGGGTTCATCGGCCTCTTGGCAATATCCATAATGATTGCCAACATGTACCTTAACGTGGCAGCTGCTAAGAAAAATAGTAAGTTATCATAATGTGATTTGTAGAGTTCCAAAAGCCGCTCTGGAAGCTTTTTCTGCTTTTGAGTAAATTACAAAAACATTTGTATTATAATACTGCCGTGGCCACCCGGTGCATATATACAGGGTGTTCTTTAAACCCTGTCACATCCTAAACCAGGATGATCAGTATGGGCAAGAAGACATATTAGCATATTTAAAAAAATATTCAGAACGAAGAAAATTAAAATAAAAAAAATATTCAAAAAAAACAAATGGTTGCTAACTTCTGGAGGGGAGAAGCGAGGGGGGCGCGGTTGATGGTGCATAAGACTCCCCCTCCCCCCTCCTCGTTTCTCCCCTGCAGAAGTAAGCAACAATCTGTTTTTTTAAAATATTTTATTTTTTAAGATTTTAGTCGTTCTAAAAATTTATTTTAATGTGCCAATATGCCTGAAGCGTAAGACTGATCACCTAACCTTCCTGTAACAGATTATCGAAATATGCTGTCTACCTAGTGGTCTAATGGTCAGCGCGTTTGCCTACCATGCAAGAGGTCTCGGGTTTGATTCCCGACATGGTTGACATGAAGTATTTATTTTAAATGGTGTTTTACACTATAATAATTCATATTCCCTGAACTGGCACCTGAAGCATAAGACTGATCATCTTACCTTCATACCTTAAAAATAATTATCTAGATACACTGCCATTGATACCTGTACCAATGCAGTGTCCCATGCACCACTCGTTGTGGAAAGGGAAATCATTATAATATATATATATTTTTTTGTATTATATTTTTACTTGTATTATAGCTGGAGTGATCCTGTATGCCGGAAGTTTACGCAAGGCTTGCATAGTTCTCGTGTCGTCCTGGCTGGCCACAATACTGTGCTGTGTCGGGCTGGCCGCGCTCTTGACCACCCTGGGCCGCGCCATGGCCTGGTTCGCACGACCCTTCTGGCTGTACACGCTCTACGTCACGCAGACGGTGTGCGTGCCCGCCATCTGTCTGCTGGCTGCCACAACTAAAGAGAGAGCGGTAAACTAACCATTTTGTATGTCGAACAGAAAATAAATCTAATTCCTATTTATTTGTATTTAACTCTCAAAATACGTGCTTGAAAATCCCAGAAACGGTGCTGTAATAGTTTGGAAAAAATGTGCACAACTTATAAAAAAAAAGCTTTTGACACGGTTCATGTTGAGACCATGATAAACAAATTAAACGACATAGGAGTAAAATTTCAAGTATGTAAACTATTAAAATCATGCTTAGGAAATCGGAAGCAGTATACATATGTAAATGAAAAAAAAAGCCTTTTGCAAACAGTAAATTTTGGAGTACCCTAAGGATCTATTTTGGGTCCAATATTATATATTTTATACATTAATGATTTGTCACTGTACAATTTCAAGGGAAAAATTATTATGTATGCCGATGACATTGGACTGTTCTATAAAAATCAAACAGACGTATTAACAAACAATTACATAAATAAAGACCTAACTATGTTGACTAAATGGACAAACACAAACTTACTTACACTTAATTAAAACAAATGCAATATTATCCATTTTGAATCTAGAAAAAAAAAGTCATAAAGTAGATGCTTACATAAATAATGAAAGACTTACAGAAATTGAACATGTTAAATACTTAGGACTAACAATAGACAGACAATTGACAGGACATTTAATTAGCAAAGTGGCGACATTAACGAGTCTTTTTTTAAAAATCAAAAACTTTGTTCCAAAAACGGAAAAAATTATAATGTATGAAGCCTATGTAAAAACTAAAATATGTTATACGCAACTACTATGGGGAGCAAGATATCAAAATGACATAAACAGACTACAAGGACAACAAAATAAAACATCATATTTATGGCGAACTTTTAATAATTTTAATGTAATAAATAAATCATTTAACATAGATTTATTTGTAAATAATCTTAATAACATACGGCGTTTGCTTTCGAAATAACTCGTAGTATTTTTTTCTTTTCTTTTAAATTTACATTTAATTACTATTCATTTTATGTTCGAGAATCTTTTTTAACTTACTGTGATGCTACTTGTGAAAACCTGTAATTGACTTATTAGTTATTTGTTTTGTTATATAAATATGAGATAATTATAGCTGTTGGTTATCCAAATAAATAAAATAAATTAATTAAAGTTAGTATATGACCTTCCCTATCTAACTGCAACTAGATAACTTTTTAAATAAACTAAGCAATTAAATATAACTGAACTCTTTCAACTAGAATCATTAAAATTTATCCATAATTAGCCACTAATGTAATTGTAGACGAAGAACTAAAACTTGTAAAAAATTTTAGTCAACATGGACATAATACGAGAATATCAGACAAATACCATATACAACTTTCTAAAACAAGACAAGGACAATCAAGACTAATGAACCAGGGACTGAAATTATACAATAAACTACCAGACAAAACTAAACAAAAGACTCAGACAAACTTTTCGAAAGATGTAAAAAATATTATTTTGAACAACAGAGTATGAATGAAAAATGTTTATATTATTTTTTTTGTAAAATGAATGTAATAATCCGTAAGGGTTCATAAATAAATTTTTAAATAATAAAAAAAAAATGTTAACTCCTTATATTTCAAACCTTAAAATTATTATTTTAATTTTTTACCTCCCTTTTTTTTTCTTTTTAAAGAATCCTCGATTGTGGGGCTGGACCCTAGTGCAGATATATGCCGACGCCCTGTCTCTACTGTGGGGCTCCATACTAATCCTCTGTCTCATCATGAGGATTAGATCGGGGTTTGTGGCTCTGCTTTGGGTGCTCTGCCCCTCTCTCACAGGACTGATTCGACACTACTTCGGAGCGCGTTGGAATGGTAAAGGAAATTGTAACAAATAGATATCTATGCATTTTTTCAATCATTTGTACATACATATTTGTTTGTTGGTGAGCTTATCGCTAAATGCCATATTCTTCCAACGAACTGATAAAATAAAAGATGTTTTTTTTAATCTAATTTGAGTTTCACAATGTATGGGATTTTTTAAAAATAAAACAAAATACATATATCGTCGCCAAACAATTAAATCAGCCAATAAACAGAGCGGCTGGCTGCTCATTAAATGCCGGCATTCACCTGAATGGCTAAGCCGTTATTTTAATGAATTAAGATAACTCATCGTTCATCGTTCAACATGTTCGCTGGTTGAAAGCTCGCTTTTTGGAAACGGCCGAACCAAAAGCCACCGGGTTAGGTTAGGATAGATTGGGTTAAGTTATTAAAACATTTTTATTATTAAACTTAACCCAACCTATCCTAACATAACCTAACTTCACATCACAAAATAAATTTAAAAATAAAACAATTATTATTGTTGTATTCAAATTAAAGAGGCCAAGCGACATTCAGCCCTTTCGTTAAACGTTTATTCAACAAACGGCCTAGCCAGTCAGTTGAATGCCGGCATTTCATGAACAGCGACATTTACAATAATAGAACTAGCAATATTTGTATGCGAATGAATTGATACTTGTCTTCAAAGGGAAAAGGAAATAAAAAATGGCAAAGAAGAGCGATTAAGAGAAAGGAGATGTTTCTTCAAACACGTTTTAAACAGAACTACTGTAGAAACATTTTTGATAGTTTTAAGATAAAAATAATTAATTGAAAATACTTCAACAATGTTTGAGTATGTCCAAATGCTTGCAGACTGGCTGGATTTCCTCCCTAGGAAGTTATTCATATTTAAATTTATGCAACAGAGAGGGAAACATTTTTGAGAAGGGAATATGGAAGTCTAGACATTTACAGGGCTTATGACCTGTCATTGGCTGGTTTAAGTGGCTACTTTACACACTCTGTAACATTCACTATTCTGCCCATGTTTAAACATCCATAGAGGAAATGTTTCATTTCTGTTGCAATAAATTAAAATACTTAATTATGTCATCATTCAAAATCCTTAATTTTTGTTTAAGACATTCTGTAAGATTTTATTATGCAACGTCAGAAGCGTGTGGTTAAATCTTTGTTATTACAACTTTTATTTCAGATTGGCGCAGACTATTCATGTACCTGATAGGAATGATGCTTCCCTTCATCCAAACATTTTACCTGATTCTTGGTGCTATATACATGGCCATCCCTATCATGGGAAGGTCTGGGACAAGTTTCTACCCAGAGGTAATAAAATACAATGTTATTATGTACTACAATTTTTTTTTCTAATATTCTTCTTGGCTACTTTACAGTCTTGCCCGTGCGTAACTTGGGCCAAAAGTTCTTGCTGTGCTGACTAAGTCTTGTATAGACTTGTTGGAAGTATTTTTCCCAAGCGTAGTTTGGACGGATTTTTTTTTTCAAGGGAAAATATTTTAGAGAAAACAAGTTAAACAAGACCACATTTTTATAAAATCCAACTGTTGTGTAGCTTTGAGCACTTAAAATTTTAATGAGAACATATTCTACTAAAATTCCAAATATGGTTGTCACTCAATAGGTGCATAGGTTTTCACGGTCGCTGTTATTAATATGTATCTTTTCTGGGAGATCCCATTTGTTCCGACGTTTTGGCTACCATTGCAGGAGCCATCTTCAGGGTGAGTTTTGAAAAAAAAGTATGTTTTTATTTTATTATTAAATTCAAAATCTGCAATAGCGAAACACTTAATAAACGCAGGACATATTTTCGCCTTCAATCCAAAGATTTTGCATAAACCTAGAAATTACAGTGCACGACAAATAAAAATAGACATTCTGGATATTGGCACTCTCAGAAGTGTGTACTTTGCTCTGCTTCAATCCACTGTGACTTATGGATTAGCTGGCTGGGGAGGTTTTGCAGCATCCATTTTAAAGCCTCTAATAATTTCGCAGAAATTATTGCTTAGAATTATATTCCAGCTTTATTCAACACATCCATCAGAGCCGTTGTTCCAGTGCATGAGAGTACTGGATGTGAGGCAATTTTATTTAAAAGGGGCACTGATACACTTCTGGTTGAACAATAAGGAGAGTCTTAGCAAAACATTTGTACGAGGTTTTCCCAGGGAATGAATTATGTCAAACCTAAAACCCGGACGACTTTTGCTCAGAGACACCTCTCCTTTATCGCATCGAGAGTGTTTAATGTTTTGGAAGAGCGTGTAAAGCTCTCAAGGACAAAATATATTTTCAAAAAAGAGTTTCAGGACTGGATCTTCATTAGGGGGAGGGATTTGAGTGAGAAAGTCCTAGACGGCTTTTCAAATATTTGAGTTTGGTTTTATTGCAATTTTATTCTTTATTCTTTCATATATTTTTACTGTTTTTTTATTGCATGTTTCTTTTTATATTTGATTTGCCATGTATTTTTTGATGATGTTTTTGTCATACAAGTATGCAGTAAATATGGTAATATTGACTGTAAAAGTTTCATACATATGTATATTCGTCCCAACTCAACACAGGTCTTTGGTTCCATGGAGTTTGGGACTTGTATCTCAATAAATGTTCAAATTAATATATTGTAAATAAATAAAAGAGGCAATTGAAATACACAAACGCCCAAATAACATAAACAAAGATGACAGGCTGAAATTAAACTCAACATGGTTCTCGGCACTACACGCTACAAATATGACATGGAATGTGCCTGCTGCCGACTACGACACGGTACAAATTACTAGTACATAAACACATATTTTTTTCTACAAAACACACTCTTTACCCTGAAGATAGCTTCTGCAATGGTAGCCGAAATGTTGGAATGAATTTTATTAATTAGAAAAAATCATCGTTAATTTGGAACTAAGATTTATTTTGTCATCCTGCTCTCTAGCAATAGTATGCAAAAGTCTCAATTCCCGCAAACAATGTTTTAATAATGCCACAATCTAATTAATACATTCAATAATCTACAACTCCGCCTCTGATAATTTGATATATATTTTAATTAATATGTGTTTTAACTCATTATCTCTAAAAGTGTTCTTGTGTTCTAGCCTGTTGTTGGAGCACTTGTGGGTACACTATTCCTCTTTGTTCTGGGTTGGGTAGGACCCTTAGTTCTGGGTGCTGAGTCACCGTGGAAACTGGTAATGATAACTCTTATATTGTCATATAATGTATCGTCATAATTCAATATATACATATATAGTCATAACTCAATTATATATTTTTATAATATTTAATCTTTAAATACAGAAGAGACAAAAATTATCCCATTTTTTTTAACAAAACTAATTTAGATTCAGTAATAAAAATAATTATTCACCAAAGCAATTGCAACAAAACTAACTGCAATCTAACATGTTCAGTACTAGATACAACAGATAAAATTTAATATCTTGGTGTACATAGACCAAAATTTAATGGAACGACCATATTAGTGAACTAGTTAAACGTATTAGAAAATGTATATACATATTTATTAGATTAAAGAATATTTTAAGAATCAATAACTATAAAATAGCTTATTACTCAATTGTACAATCTTTATTACAATATGGTGTTGGATGGGGTGGTGCATATGCCAATATATTAAACCCTCTAAAAATAGTACAAAGAATAATTACCAAAGTAATTTTAAAGAAACCTTCAACATTCAACACAGAAAATATATATAAATTATTTTAAGTTCATACAGTACTATTTACAAAATTAATTCTATTATACAAATTTACAAAGAAGAAAAAATAAACAAATTTGAGATGGCTAAATAATAATAATATTTTTTCTCCAAGTTTTACTGCGCATGAGAAAACATGTTTTAAATCCTAGTTTAAATCAAATGATAGAGGAAAAAACTGCATTTATCTATAAAAAAAAACATATGTATTTTATATGAAATGTGAGTGTCCAAATCGCATGTTGAGATTTTTAAATGTCAATGAAATAATGCTCACGATCAAAGATAAATCTAATCCTTCCAATTTTCCTTCTAGACCACAATCTGAAATGACTTCCGCCCTTACTCCATTCTTCTGCAGCAGAATGCTTTTTTCATTCACAGGTGAACTGGCTTCTCGGTGTTATTCTAGTCAGTGTAGGACTCATAATTCTCACTCCCTGGGGCTTCCCGTACTCTGGCGATGTGTCCCGGCCGGCCCCGCAGAGGTTCATGGTCACCCACACCCAGAGGACCTTCCTGGACATAACTGGGAACATCACAGCGGAAAGTTCCGGGTTCTGGATCATAGATCTGGACACCAATAGTCCGCACTCTGTGGATGGATATGGTAAAGAAAATCTCGGTTCGACTTATAGTATCCTATGCTGTTTTTGTTTTCTGTAGTCCAATAAAAAGTATGAGAATCATACGATTTTTCCATTTTAATACACCGTTTTTTCAAAATCTCGCCATTAAAATAATAAAGTAAATAAATATTAGATAAAAACAATTATTTCAAAGGTATTCCTGATAAAAAATATACTTAAAAATTTTATATTAAATTAAAATGTATTTATTTTTTAACTGGCAGATTATGCCTCTTGAAATTTAGGCTAAACATAGATTGGTACCCATATAAAGACAAAGTATTAAAATAAAATGTGTTCTGTAGATTTAAAGGTAATGAGTTGATCAGGAAAGTTATTAAAGAAAACTCTTTAGTGTTAGTTTTAAAAAAAATTGTTTTGAATCACACATGTGTTGTTATATTTTTCATAAATACTGGGTTAAATTATGCCTTCTCTAATTGTTTCTAAACATTGAAATTGGGAGAATAAAGCTTCCAGTTATGATTTCGTAAATCAGTGTTGGAATGCAGTTATTGGAGGGCAGTTAAAGTAATACTTTTTCCTACACTAATGTGCCATGTTGCCATGTGCCACAAAATAAATCAATTATTATTTATTATATGTTGTCAGTTCCCTCAATGCGTGGTGCGATCCCAATGGGCGAGCGCGAGTGCCAGTCGCTGTTGTTCTGCGGGCTGCCTTATCCGCTCCCCGTGCGGAGGCTCATCCCCTTCACTCACTGGCTGCCGGGGCCCGCCCTTAACCTGCCCCCGCCCTCTGCAGCCATCCGCCTCACTGCGAGGGAGACCCTCAGCCCCACCATGCTGCGTTTTCACTTTAACTTGACAGGTAGGGATAGTGGTATTAATTGCACCTATGTTTAGTATTGTGTGTTCAAGATAAAGTGTGTTGGTATACCGATGCAGCGCCCTAAGCATTATTAGGTGCAGGAAGGGAGTGATTATAATATTGATGCTGGAAAAGCATGTCACTTAGAGTACAGTTGTTATTAATTTAATCAAATTTATAAAATAAACTCAAGTCTTGACGTGCTTTTAATCCAGAGCCCATATTCATACTGCACTGTATGTAGGTACATAATACGAGTATACTGTATCGCCAGTTATACTCTTTAATATATATTATAATGTGTAACTGTGCGACCTACATTGGTGTTCTGTATTCAAGTGTATATTTATTTTCATATTTATAATAATGGAAGTTATATTTACATATTTATACAAGTTGTGTACCATTACTCATTTTACATTATGTATAATATTTATGTGACATAACCAATTACGAGGAAACCTCTGATTGGACTTTATGAAATTTATTTCATGATTTTATAAGACAATTGAGGGTATAAGAAGCAAATTTAGAAATCTCTGTTGAAGGAGTTACTGAGATATTTGCGAAAAACTTTTTTAAAAGTATTGTGAGATTTCTAATTATGCTTCACCAACTCAGTGGAGAATGCTAAGTTTGCGGTGTCAAGTACTTCAATACTTCTGCTCCCAAAGAAAAAAACAAATTACGGACAAAGGCATTATACTTTTCTGGCCCCTGAGCTATACAACTTTTTAAGCAAGGACATATTGGTGCACAAAATGAAAAACAATATTTTCAAAGCTCGAGTCCATAAATGGATTGCTAAAAAGACTAGACAGGAAGCTGAGGAATATGTTTCATATATAAGAATATAATTTTTGTTTCTTAAAAATCCTTTTTCATTTTATTGATGTAGGTATGTTTGAATTTCATTTTTTTTTATTTCTTTTGAATTTCTACACACAATTGATGTGAAAGAATGTACAATTATGTATAAAATAAATAATACCCTGACACTCCGGAACATGCCTGTGGGCCAGTGGAGTGACTACATCCATTTTTAAAAATAAGATTGTATTGAATGTACCTAGTGTATAAACATTTTTGTAAACTATGTATTTGTATTTTGTATTGGATTAAAAAGTATTTTTTCTAATACCCTTAATTATTGGCTGTTGGCTTTCCGATAAAAAATAAAAACTGAAAATAAAAATTCTTGAATAGGTCCGGATCACATAGGGGTTATGATATCTCCGGTGTTGGGAGCATCCCTCAAGAGCTGGAGCCTCCTAGCAGGCAGCAAGCCGCTGGCTAACCCGCCATGGAACGGCAGAGAGAATTACTTCATATACTTTGCTGCCGGCTCCCAGCACGAGATCCCTTGGCACTTTCATCTGGATATTGTGGTAAGAACCAATAATTAGTACTAAAAGATTATAAGCAAACAGTGCAGTGTGACTATATCAAATAAACATTACACTGCGAAACACAAATTATGTTGACTTAGATCCTGACACTTATTTATTATTATTTTTTGGCATTTGAATCCAAAAATGACCCCAGTTTTTGTCTATCACTTAAACTTTTTAAGTTACGGAATACCTATTTGTTCCAAAAGTCATATAAAATGTGCATACAAAAGAAAAAAATGACAAATATGTATACGAGGTGTGTTCAGAAAATAACAGAATTTTTTTAATTTTGCGGGTTTGGAGAGTTCGATTGTCAATTTTTTTATTATGTTGGTATACATGCCCCTAAAGTATGCTAAAATGTTCAGCTGTATTAATTGTTTACTTCGTCTGTGGCAGCCGCATAAATTAGTTCCAGAAATGTTTCGAGGATTGGAAAAAAACTCTGGAAGTGTATTATATTCTATGGTGATTTCCTTTAAGGGTACAATATTACTATTGAGGAATAGATAAAGATTTTAAAAAATTTACTTTCATGAAACCTTATATTGTCACTTCAACCGTTTTGTAGAAAATACATAATTCTGAAATTTAAACATTAAAAAAAAAAAACTAATTTGTGTAATTTTTCAGCATTCCTTCGATCGTCTTCCAGAGCAGTTGCTGGATATAAATGTAGTAGGACAGTACCTACACGGGCCGCACAAGGCCAATTCCATTCTCAAATCATTTGTCTCCAACTTCCCATCGTGGACAGCCGTCAACGCTTGGAGCGCCTCCTTCACCAGCTATTTATTCTAAAATATAGACCTATCCCAACACTACTTGTCTCATCTTCTCTACTTTACCAACCAATCCGGACCATCCATGAAAAAGAAAACAAAAGATCTCATAGCCGTATTAAATGGATCAGGAAACTTAAATTGAATTTCGCACGTTTATTTGTATCGCCCATATACTTGGTACAATTATTTTCTGATTTGAACTTAGTTTGTGAGTGCGCAATATATTATTTATTTTATTGTGCGCACACTTTTGGGTATACTACTGTACTAGCTACATCTAATAGCAAATATTGCATTTCCCCTTATAATTTGGAAAAAAAGAAATAGCAAATCGCCACACATAGCAATCATTCATGTAAGAAAGAGACATATATATTTGTTTAGTTCATATCTGTACCTCAGAGGAAAAAATACGGAAGTCCACTTTTTACCGTTTTAAGTTAAAATTGCAGAAATTATTGCAATAAGTTATTTTTTACGTAAATAAAACACCGAAGTCTACTTTCGTCATCATTTTTTTTTTTTTAAAGTTGAAATTAAAACCTGAAGTTCACTTTGTTTTAATGCAAAAATATTAGTAGTCGTAGATACGCTTTTTTAATTTGATCTATTCTTATTAAAATAATAATTATTTTACATTGAAAAATATAAGTCTTTATGCAGTCCGTATCTATGTATCTATCTGTTTATTTTTTTTTTAAAGAATGCCAGTTTGCTTATTTTTTATATATTTATGTATGTGTAAAAAAATCACAAATTTCTAGTCTTATTTTCAATCATATTTTTTAAATTAATAATGTTTTTTGTTAAGTGAAAAAATGCATTAGTTTTTCTTTATACAAATTTTTATTTTTAGTCATGATAGATTCTGTGAGAGAACTCACTCGGAACAGTTAGAAAAATCCAAATGTGTGTTATTAGTAAAGTAAATACCCAATTGAAAATTAATATGTCTATACAACATATTATACTACTATACAAGCAGCAGAAATAAAAATATCTCTTAATTCGCTGTTGTCATGAGGCTAATGCTACCTACAAATAATTAATTTTAATCAAATGAACATTTATAATTGTAAGATACAGCTTTATTTATATTATTTGTTTATAAACATTTTCCAATTTTGGACCAATCTGAAAACAATAAACTACTTAATGATACCACAATTTTTTGCTAAAATCAATCTTTAGCAATATTCGACATTGTAAAGCGATTTTGACAATAAAACGGAATGAAATTATATAAAACATGCCAACTTTGACAATTTAAATATTGCTGAAATTCCATCAAAATTTTGCTAAAAAATGTTATTTTTTCCAATAAGGAATAAATTCATATCTATTTAAATATTGTATTAATGGTATTTTCTAAAATGGCCACATTGTACCCATAGCCAAATTAAAGAAAATAATAATTTTCATTTTCGGAAATGCTCAGTAGATTTTCTTACATATTTTTTTCATAGACTATAAGTATTGTACAATATAAACATCATTTAAGAATATAGACAATTTATACCAATTTTGACGGATAACAAAAGTTGGAGCTGAATAGTTAGAAATAAGATATCATTAGCACCTATTTTAATACTACCATGCATAATAAACTGTAGTTGAATCTGCCATGCACTTTAAAAATATATTGTACTTCTCGTAGTTTTCACATTCGCCGTGTAAATAGTTTTAATCTATCACATATTATTTCGTAGAAATAAACACCAAGAACAAAGGTCTAATTAAATGTAGGTAAATATAGTTAAAATAAACATGCTCAAATTTCTTTTTTGTGTATGTATCTTTTAAGTGTTTTTTCTTTACAATTGGACGTATATATGCAGAAAAGATCCAACTCACTTTGGATCTTTTTTAAATTTATTGTAAAAATCGATAGAGAATATTTCATTTGTATTCAAACAAAAAAGATCCATCCTGTTAGACAAACACTTACGTAGTAATTCAATTTTAAAACACGGTCCATAATGCAGTACTAGAATTTTACATTTTGCAAAAAGAGTCCAATGATATTTGGTCTTAAAAAATATTTTTGTATAAGCAATAGCACGAATGCAAATATTCCGTCTACTTCATATAATTACGATTCTACGGCACAACAAAGTCTGTCTTCTGACATACGTGAGAATGTATCTGGGGAAAACGTCATTAAATTTTTTGATTTTTATCTACCTAAAACCCAGTAGCCAAATTTTACAAAATATACTTTGAACTTTTTTTGCATTTAAAAATCTTAAAATATGTTTGAGCAAAAATGATCCAGCTCCATAAATAGGCATATAACTCTTAAATTAAATGTTAATTTTGATCAAATGAAACACCATTGGTAAGAGAAATACTATTTCCATCATTAACAATAATTTTTCAAATCATGTGGTTATCTGTAATTTTATATTAGAGTAATCTTATAAATCTTCAAATATCTCAAAACTGTAATTTGACAGTTAGATCTTTTCTGCATATATACGTCCAATTTAAAAAATCATCAAGCCAAAATTATTCCAAATTTATTAAAATATTATGTATGAGTAAGCAAGGTAGTATTTTGGATTCCAGTGTATCTTATCACCGCGCTGACATTTGGGTGAAATTATTATTTAAGTAACTTTAAAACTTATGTAGTTTTTTTCTTGACTAGTAATATAATGTAACTTAAATATTTGATTGATTATAATCAAATATTTATTTAAATAGAGTTGTAGATGTCAAATTCTAACCATTAACTGGATGTATTCTGACTTGACTCCAGCCAATTGTTATATTTGAAAACTGGTATGAATATAGTTGGATTTTTTGTTAGAAAGATTTTGACATGTGGGTATTAAAACTGCTCAAGATTTTAGTCATCATTCGCTTTATTGTAGTTAGTTATAAGAAAAACATTGTTATTAATTTTTTAACTGGTTTAATGATAGGTAGGTTAGTTTGATATAAAATTATATATTTAGTTAAAATGTGGTGGCTATGCAATACAAACAATATATCGCTCATGATAAACAATGCCTCGTATCACACTCATTTGTAAACCTTCCACATGCCAAGATTTCAACTTGGAACCTCAAGCATGGTAGGTAAACACACCAAGCACTACACTACGAGGTGGACTTCTTCACGTAATTTCCTTTTTCAAGAAATCTTGTAGAAAAAATAACCAATGCTTCTAAATAAAAAAACAATGTTTATGTTTTCTTTAAATGCAAATAATAGTAAACACAAAACCATAGAATTAAGAATAGTCCAGAAGGAGCCTAGAATTATATTAGAATACATCGGACTGTGTCCAAAGATCCCCCCACTTTTGCCGCACGCATGCTTGAAGTCGCCGCGTAATGTTGCCAGATCGCGAAAAATATAACCATAACACAAATGTAAGTTAATTTTGTTTAAAAAAAGCAATTAGTTAATTTCTCTAAAATTTTATTGTACACGCGGAAACATTGACATAACAGAGTAGATAAGTAAATGAATTCTAAACTTAAGGGATATTTTTATGTCATGTAAAATAATGTCAATAAAATAATAATAAAAGAACGGCTAAGAATATTTACAATGCGAATGTTGATGGATGCAGAAATAGAGGCTGACCGAGAAAGACATGGCATGACCAAATCCAACAAATACTTAAAGATGGAATGTCGAAAGTCGGAATAATCGGCGCGCGTGCATGAGAAGATGTATGAATGTAGAGGAAGCGAGATCTGTATGCAAAGATAGAGTGTTGTGGCGTTCTATCGTCTCTGCCTACCCTTACGAGGAAACAGCGTGATGGTTTGTTTGTTTGTAAAAATAATGTCGTTAAAATGTTCACCTCGGCGTTGTTTAATCCAAGAGGTCCGGTTTCCGTTAGTCCTCTCATTAGATGAGCAAAAAATAAGCTAAAATTCCACTAAATCAATTAAAACCAATGTTCTTATTAATAAAAAGTAGTGTAAAAAAATTTACTACCCTGGCAACACTAACTAAATGTCCATTTTGTTTTTTATGACAATCTGACAGGTGGAAAAATAATAAAATTTTTGAGTAATGCATTTGCTACTTATACATAACATGTGATCCCATCCTGTTTCTTGTTGATCCCAGCAGCATTTCTACACTTTAAAACGACACAACATGGCGTAGTTGAATTCAAATCGGGAGTTGTATACTGAGCAACGCCTACAAAGAAACTAATGGGTCAAAATGTAAAATTACTCGTTTAAGAGTAGTTTAGTCGCCTTCTGTTTGATGCGCGTATGCGGCTTCTGGACTATTCTTAATTCTGTGCACAAAACATACTATCCCCAAATTGGTATTTTTTAGCCAAATTAATTACTTTTATTGATACACTTAAATCACTGACATAATAAATGCATGTTATTTATTAGCTGCGTCTTAGACATAGCAAATATTGCATTGTTTTGAACAATTTGAAGGAGATAGCAAATCACGATACACATGCAAATATTTGTGTGAGAAAGAGATATACATATTTCCTCAGTTTATAATATTTATGTTTAACTCGTTACCAGCTGTCAGCTGTCGGTTTCATTATTTATCTACTTTGAAACTGTGAAAAATGTGTTATGTGTTAAGTTGTGCCCGTTTTTTTCCAAATTTAAAAATGAACACCAAAAGTAAAACAAAATGGTAAAGGTTATACGTCATTCGAAAGAAAAAAATCTGCTCTACAAGATATTGTGTTTGCTTTTACGTTAAATGTAGTCGGGTTTCTGGTACAAGTTGATAACTTCATTTTACTAGTTGTGAGATATTGCACTTTTAATGTTAAAAGCTCATTCCAAATCAACTATTCAAATAAAATAGTTATTCCTACGTATCTGATATATTTAGTGTATGGTATTGTTCCTATAGAACAAACCTTTTGAACTTTTTCAAAGATGGTGAATGGTAATTATATTTATTTATTCATGCATTTCATAATATACACAGTTTTTTGTTCACTTTGCCCAGCTGTATGAAACAGCACTTATGATTTTCTTGTTGTATTACTGTAGAATGTTTTATTATTTAAACTTTCTACTGAATACGCTGTATAATTTTTAGGTTAATTTTTTAAATATAAATCTTGTAAAATTTTTAGGTTAAATTTTTTTTTATAAATCTTGGGTATAAGGAAATTTATGTTTTTAAAAAAAATATATATATATCAAGCCAAATATGTTAGTATTATAAATGTTTGTAAAAGGCAGATTTGCCATTTATGTTAGTAAAATAAATAAATAAAAACTGCAAGTTAGATATTATAAAATATTTTTGTATTTATAGAAGATATTTTTATTTACTTTTTAAACAAAGGTCATTTGATGTCATTTGTAAAATTTATAAATTTTACATCTCATTTTTCGAAAAATTTTAGTTACCAACTTGTGTCAGAAACCCGACGATGTATTATTTTATTACAATCTTTCAAAATGGAATTTCAAGTAGACAAAGGTGAGCATTTTCGACACCTCCTTTTTTTCGCGTCCAATCGAAGGAATAAAGCTTTCAAAGTTGCTCGTGATATTTGAACAGTGTACGGTGAAGATGCTATGAATTATTGACTAATTTGCTGTAAAATAATGAAGGAGAATACATTATTGACTAATTTGTTGTAATTTTTTTTGTTGTGACCTCTTGTCTTCATTTGGAAAAAAAACAGACATAACGATAATACCCAATACTTTAAAAAGAACAAATTAACTACTTATTATGATGAAAAAATATTTTTTGTATAATTAAAGCATTTTTATAACACACTCGTCTCCATTACGGCGAAAGTTTGTTAGGGAACTATTCCATTTACAACGCACTTGAAACATGTGTATTTAGTTATACGCCGTTCACTATAATCCTATTCAGTAGGCTCTTTCTGAAGAAAACATAACACTTTTACATTTCCTCTTATCTCTATATATTGTTTTTCTCCTTTAGTATAATGTTCTCAGAGTAATCATTCTCTAGAGAAGCCCTTAAGCTCTATTGCATAGAACAAAAGCGTTGCCAGGAATCAAACCCAGCACCTCAAGAATGGTAGGTGAACGCTTCGACCACTACACAACGAGGCGGACTTATTTCCACTCGGTTTTATTTTTCAGGATTTTTACCTGAGAGCACCCATCCAATGCTCGTCCTGGGTTGTGGTTAATTTTCCACCAAGAATTATAACTCTTATAAATATGTTTTTACCTAATCACAATAAAATTTCATTAAGAATTATCAATAAATAACATCTGTTTTTAAGACAAAGACTTCAATCCTGATCTCAAGTCTTATTTTATACACATTCTGACAAAAGGATTTATGGCAATGTGTGTCTGCCACTAAAATCATTTTACCCAAATGTACACGAAGGCCCGCATTATGAAACAGCAAACTTAGTTGATAATACAGGCCTAAGTAGTAATAAATAGCATAACATCGTTGCACTAGTAATACCCATTTTTTTAAATTTATTATTTTTAATTCCTTTTTAAAATTACACAATTGAAGACGTGAGTGGGTGAAAGTGTTATGTTACAAATGTTAAAAAATGTTCCTTTTTTTACATAATGAAAATTTTATGTACATAAAGCCAACTTCACCATTGAAATGTAGCAGAAAACCAATTTTGAGAGTGAATTTTATTTTATCAGTAATTGATTGTACTGGTGTTGAAGCTTTTTGTTTTTGTCATATGTCTTCAATTTTTTAATTTTAATAATTAATCTCCTTAGCAATTTTTTAAACATTACTCGAGAGATATTGCCGGCGCAATGACAATAATATAATTATTTTTTTCTATTATATGTATAAGAAATCAATAATGCCTTTGTATTGAAGTAATGCCAAAGTACACAAAACACCAATGTTAGTGATTTTTAAACCAATTTTTGTAAAGCTGAAGCCTTTTTCTAATTCTATTAAGAACCTCAGTTTGAAGTGAGTTTAAGAAAATACACACGCACAATGTATTAATTCTCTTAATGTTTTATAATTTCCAAGTGTTGTGAGATCCATTTGTTAAGTGTAAGAATCTTTGTTGCTGTTATGTTTGCATATTAGGTACTCTATTCTACTAATCAAATGAATTTTTACTCTTATTGTGGGGTAGATATACATATATGTAAGTCGTCTGTTTACAACTAAGTAATTATTAACAAATGGAAAATGTTTTTATGAATTTATATTTGAAGCTCTTGGAGATTTTACACACACAAAACATAAATTTATTTTAAGTATGAGGAACTTTAAGTGGAATTGTCATGTCGTGAGCACCGATTTTTAAAAAGGAAATCTTTAGTCAGCATTAAAATAATAAAATACTAGAAAAAATAACAACAAAATTAGTGAAATAATAAGTGTATGTATAAAACAAGTTGATAATTATAAAGACTTAACTTCCGTATTGTATCTTAATCAAAAATTAACTATTGGTAAGGTAGCCAAAATAAAATTAATTTTTTATTTTTATGTATACAAGAGTGAACAATATGTGATGCGTTTCATTTTGTTAGGACATGATCAAACTCTGATAATGCCACAACAAGACGAAACGCGTCAGATTGTACACTCTTGCATATATAAAAAAAAATTCAAGTAGAATTTAATCCAATAATATTGCAGGACAGTCCCGCTAATCTGAACACGTGTAGTCCGAACGTCCGGTTAATCCGAATATGCCCCAGCACAAAATAATTCGTTTTTTCGCATGTGTCAAAAATACGCATTTCTTAAGGAATTAATGTTTAAAAGGGTGAAAATAAGTGCATGTTGTCAAATCAATTTAAAAAAAATGAAATATATCTTAAATACATTACACTTTTTTTATTTAATACTTAGGTTTAACAGCACATTACCTACAGTACAATGTAACTAGGCTAGCAAAACAATGTAAAAACTTAGACTAAAACGTAAGTTAAAAAACTGTATTTCTGTACTACATACATACTACTTGTTTACAAGACATAAACTCGGTTATTGTCTTTTGATGCAGTGAAGAGAGTCTATTGGACGATGCAAAGTTTCGCCACCGTCTCATAAATATTATATCGGCAGGTGTAGCAGTGGCCTGTTGCTCTAGGTATTGTAGTGCAAGGTCGAGAGCTACTGCTCCATCTGCATTTGACACTACATCTCCTTTATCATTTTCGGGCTCATGATCACTTCCTCCCTCCTCACACACCTCTGATTCTTGAGTGCCAGCTGCAATTATGTCGTCATCAGAGCTTGTTATTGTATTATTACATCGATAAAGAAGAGTAGTCTGTTCCGAAAACGTATATCTACATACTGTACGCCACTATTATAACACAAGAGACTCGTTCTTTCGCTTCCAACCACATTATCACGGTTATTTAGGCTAATCGGAACAATCAGCTGATCCGAACAAGGTCCGGTCCCAATTAGTTTGGATTATCGAGACTGTACCGTATTTTATTTTACCTTACCTTATATATATATATACCTTAAAAAAAAAAGGAATTGTACGAATTAACTGCATTCCCAATAAATAAAAAAATAACTGTTACGGATTGTCTATGATTATAATATTATATTATGTATATAATGCCCTTAATTACAATGAGAAGTTATCAGACTACAATTAAAATCAAGTAAAATTGAATTCTCGCTGTGAGAAATATTATTTTACACATCAAATTACAGATTGTCAATGAATTACTTCAAATATTCACATAAATATACACATTTTCACACCAAAAAATAAATTACTGTATAAACGATCGAGGACAACTTTACTAACTTCCTATTGTAATATGGGCCATGGGGGTTAATGCTAGAAGTGCTTACGTAAAAAAAGATGGTTCTTCAGGAAAGAGAATTGTACGTGCCTGAAGCGATTTATCGTATAAAATTACCCTAATCAACATAGGAATTTATTTCACTAATAAAAATGACAAACATGAAAAATCTCCATACCTTATTTGACCAAAATCTAATATAGGCACTTCTAGCCCCAGATACGTATTATTTATTTTCGGTGACTGTAAATCTTAACTTGTACATGGCGATGAACCCGCAAAATACTTTGTTCAGAGAATGATTGAAAGGTTTTTAAATGTTACAAATACTTAGCTGTAAACAGGCAATATTTAACTATTTATTAGGTATCACAGCCTTTCTTTAGCCAACACCAAATATTCCTAATTCGAACATAATAGTTTATGAAAGTTAAAAATGATACTGCAATGTTTATATCAAAATGTCCATTGCAGTTAATGTCACCAGAAAAAATGCCAACTATCTTTGTATATTCAAAGTACATTTTTCAATTACTACATTATTAATATTAGCAAATCTTATCCTGCCAATTTCTTCTTAATAGCAGCTATAAAATTTATTGTCATCTTTTACCACTGTTTTTTTTTACTCTTTTACGTTTTTAATAAATAAAGTTATAAAAAAACCTATTCAGTGTTTCACTTTGTTGGATTCCTTCTTCATCATTACAATATCCCTATCCGCACCCAGTGATGTATAGGGCACTGCATTGGAATTCCAATGAGGAAGTACAGTGGTTTTTTTTTGTACTTCTTATTTGTTAATAGACTATTAAACTAAGCTAAAAATTTATTTTTTTAAATTTTAATGTATCGTATTATCAGCGCTATGATTTTTTAAAGTTTTGTGTTTCTGAAATTAATCCGCCCGAGACGTCTTAAGTTCTCTTCCGCTTCTTCTCGGTCAGTTCTGCGGGGTAGTCCGTTGATGGTCAGCAAACCGGAAATCTTCCACAACTCTCTTATCATTGGTCGATTCATATGAACTAGTGATGTGCGTATAGAAAGTATGGTAAAGAAAAGGGCAAATATTTTTATTTAACTACCTACTGACTTTTCTATGTCTACCGGTTTCGAGACGTACCCGTCTCTTCGTCAGGACAGTAATTCAACCGACGTGCAAACCCCACTATACAACTTGATTTTGTTGAGGAAATAGTTTGAAAAGGGGGAGAGGAGGAATGGAAGCGAATTAATTTACTAAGTACAGGGTGACCATTACAATCGAACATCATAAAAGGTTATTATGTCATTATTGATTTAACCTAGCCAGAACGAAGCGGGGGACTCGAATCCCCCTGAAATCACATTTAATTAGATAACTTGAGTATTAGTGGAGAGATTTATTTCATATTTTCTGTAACCTTCAGAAAAATATTTTAAATCTTTTTCGTTATTTTAATTTTTCAATAACTTAATTGAATAAAATAATATAAAATAAAATAGATAAATTAGACAGCTAAAATTCATCTTGCTACCGGTAAACTCCTGAAAATGTAAAAGCTACCACACGACACGTTATGAAATAGACCATGTACAAGTACGTACATTTTGAGGAGTGTTCCGACTACCAAATAAATTTGTTACAAAAGTAAGTTTTTCGCGATATTTGCACTGATTTTCGTTTCACTCTAACATATGCAGTGTAGCTATTAGCAAAGTAGCGACAGAGCAAGACAGACATATTGCACCGAATGTATTATCTGTTTGGCTAACTCTGACCGGACATCTGTCTCAGCTTTCAGTCATTCGTCATTTGCCACTTGCACATTATCAGCAACCTGCATTGATCTTATGGTAGTGTTTCTAAAACGGTTCTAAAAAATCTACCTATTATTTTACTCATAAAACCATTTGTTACAGTTTTTTTTATTTGTAGTAATAAAATGGCCGGATAATAATTTATATTCTGCCTTTTTATTTCAAGATACGAAAAATAACGTATAAAACCAATAATTGCAATTTTATTTATTTATGCTCATTGAATGGCCGTACAGTAATTTATATTGTGTTCTTTATTTAAAAAATAACTTTCATTGGCTCTTCTGTTACGTTGGTACATGTTGCATAGTATTTTTTTACTTTCCACCCTCGATATATTATAAACAAATATAATGTAATGTAATACAAAACAATATAAATAATATGTGAAAACCCTTCCTTCACTATTTATGTGTGCAGTTATTTTTAATTTAAATTTTATTTTACATTTCTTTATTTCAGACCCATTACAAAATATTGTTTATTTACCGCAACGTGATGTATAATGTAAAATCTGTAATATTTTACCTAAAAAAATAAAATACATAAAATATTTAAGAGCGTAAGATATTTAGTTATTCCGGTAAAATAGAGGGTTTGGAAAATATTGAACTGGCACCTAAATCGTAAAACTGATCACCTTACCTTTCACATGACAAAAATATACATACACGCTTCAATTCGTGCCAAAACAATGCCCTATGCACAAATGGGTGCAGATTGAGAAAATATAAATCATAATGTTAGGTATTTAAAAAAAAAACCATTAATAATGAATTTTGTGCTAACATTAAAACATAAAAGTAAAACAAAAAAAATAATTTAAAATATTTTTTGCACCTATATTTGAGAAACCTTGACTGCAGACCAGATGGGACTGCGACGAGATGAAATGCGTAATGTTTTGTTCTATATGAATAGGTACATTAGGGTAATTTCAGACCCCTTCGGAACCGGCGTAATTTTTGGAGTTTCAGTACGGTAAAGGTTAAGGGACATTGATTTTCAAAGCCTCGACATTATGAAGGCTTTGAATAATAATGTCCCTTTATCAATAATTAAAAAATCTTTCAATATAGCTCATTATAATATGTTCCTACTATGTTCCATTGTGATGGTCACCCTATAAGTAGGTACCTAGTAAATTCATGCTCCTCTCCTCCCCCTTTTTTCAAATATTTATCCAACAATATCTAACATTTATTTCAAATTATAATCAGTGCACATTAGTATTGGCAACTAATAGCATGTGAACTATCAGCAGGTTGGTTTTATATTTTTGGGAACTGCTATTATATGGTGAAGGGGTAAAGTAGGATTTGTATGTTGTTGTAATTAAAGTCCTTAAAATATAGCTTGATTAGAATTACAGCTGTCAAACTAATTTAATTAGTGATGGGAAGTTACTGATCACTGATCAAATCGATTTTATCAGTTATTTCATGCAATCATGAAACTCTGTTTCCGAAAATTGAAATAAAAAACGCAAAAACAAGCCTGTTATAGTGTGTTTAACACAATTATTCAACAAAAAATGAGACATTTATACTTTTTTCAAATGAATTATTTTTTTATTCGATCAATTTATATTGATCAATTTGTCCCATCTCTAGCTTTTTTCAAAATGACGTAGCCTTGTAAGAACGTCGTTAATAATTAGGTTTATTTTAGTTTTCTTTTAGTTTTAACGCTGATTTTACATATTAATGTCGATTTATTTATTTAAAAAAAAAATTCTTACACTTTCAAGAAATTTTGCCGTAGGGGAGAGCAGGTAGGATTCGTACAGAGAGAGCATTCGTACAATCGTCAAATTTACACTATCCGATACGTTGGCGTTGTCTTATTTGTGTGCATGACTTCTACCCATACGCATGGGCCAACCGCGGAGAGGGACGAAAGTGCGACCGCTAGCTTCGTTGTGACATGTTGATAATTTTTTTCGCTCATAAGTATTTTTTTACTCACCTTAGAGCGTGTTTAGCACTAATAAGTTTTGCTTAAATTTATTTTTATTTAGAATTAATTTGTTGATTGTTTGGGTTAAGGGTACCTTCGCACGGTTATGAGTGGGGTAGATTCGTACTGTACAAACGTACCTCGCGCGAGTTTAGAAAGTTTATTCATCAAGAATATTTTATTACAGAACCATGCCTCGAATATACGTAAAAAAGGGGACTAGAACGGTAAAGGTAGATAAAGATGCAATGAAGTCTACGATGAAGACATTTGTTTTTCCGAATACCAAAGATGAAGGAAATGTTTATATATCAGACGTAGTCTGTATACTGCCACAATCCAAACTTGCTTTCACAGCAAAAACAACTAAAAATTTTACCTTCGGGAAGGATCTGTCTGTGTACAATATGCAATAATAGATTCATTAAAAAAGATAACGGCCTGCTTATCTTATGGTTTATTATAATGTTGATTGATTCAATTTTTTTTGTGTTAAACTTTTGTAAGTTGTAACCACGTTGTAACAATACTGTTAATTATATGATACATGATCAATATAGTGCAGGCAACTGGTAAAATAAACCAAAGTAGGGAACAAAATGCCGAACATTCTTCTAGTGGAAGCCCTGTTGACAACTGTCAACAGGCCGGCTTCTCCTGAAGAGTTTTAATTTGTTTCGTCTCCACATGAGCAAATGCTAAGAAGTACCTGATTGGCCCACATTAGAATATCCTTCTTGATCCCAACAGTTTAGCTAAAATAAAGAAATATAATAGCAGAAAAATCCTTTTTTAAAAATATAAACCTTGTATATTATAATCAGGGTAAAAAATAATGCAACTCCCATACAAAAAATAAGGTTAATTATTACTGCATTAAATGTAGATTCTGTGTTAATTTTTTTCACAATAAAGTTTGTATTTTGTACAAACGGCATTTTTATCATCATCATCATCACCTTATGGTGCATAGGTTACTGAATTGGTAAACCAATCGCAGCGTATCTTGATCATTTTTTTGTTACATGAAGGTAAGATGATCAGTCTTATGCTTCAGGTGCCAGTCCACGGACCATGAAATATTCTAGCGTAAAAACGTATTTAAAAAAAAAAAAATTAATGTCGGGAATCGAACCCGAGACCTCTTGCGTGGCAGGCAAATGCGCTGACCACTACACCACGAGGCCGACCAATTGTTTATCACTGTGTCTATATATGTTTCGCACTCTATGTACGAAGTTACCCCGCGTGTGGTGTGCATTCGTACGTTTTTAATTTTTCCGAAAAACCACCACAATCAATCAATCAATCAATCTTGTTTTCTATCAACACCAAACTGCACTATTATTTATGCCTGATATATAGGTAACTAGCGGACCGACAGACTTTGTCCTGCCCGAACGTTGGCAAAATACTTTTCATTGATAAGTAGCTAGGTACTTATTTGTGATTGAATTCCAAAACTAAAAATTGTTTATATTGAATTCAAGTAGGTACCTAGGTACTTGTTTATGGTTGAATTCCAAAACATAAAATAAATATTTTTTCAAATATAGAATTCTTTTTGCAAACGTCAAACTCCGGTCGTCTCACCAACAAAGGGGTGTACTTATTGTAGGAATACGACTTTTAAAAATGTATTGAATTTAATATTATTTTAATGTTACCAAAAATCCAATAAAAAGAAATAAATGGGTACAAATTATAACGAATTTAAGGAAAAAATCTGATTGAGATTCACAAAAAACAAATGCTGTTTGTAAACATACAAAAATAAACTTTTTTTATACACAAAAAAGCAAGATCTTTCCATTTTTTTGCAAATACATTCTCCTCGAATGCAACCCTGGTAGATCGATGAATAAAACATTTATGCTTCAAACTTTTTTTTTACATATTCGCTTGAAGATTTTAATATCTACAAACACGCACATTTCTCTGAAAACCGCACGTAAATCGGTTAAGCCGTTTAGGAGGAGTACGGTGACATCACACGTACAGAGGAATTATATATATATATATAAAGATAAAGGATCATTAAAATTATTGTGAAACAGCTATTCATTTCTCTTCTATAAGGCTTAGAGTAAAAAGTGTACGAATCCTACCTGCTCTCTCCTATGATTTAATTCTCTAATTTTTACCGCGCGTAAGAAAATATTTTTGTATCCAATTTCCCGTGGGGCGGAAGTTCCTTATTACATATATAATATCAGATCAAGAGTTCTTAATCGTTCTACCAAATCAGGAGAGAAAATTGAACAATGTGTCTGGCTGATTTTATAATTGAATATGTTATTGCCAATGTGATTCTGATTAGATTCCGACCGCCATTATCGTATGTAAAATTGCGAACCTTCTCTGAGTTGTTTTCTTTTCCTTCTGAATACGGTAACGTAAGCCCCGATCGGTTTTCAAGTCGCCACTCACCACCAGCACATCGAATCCATCGATTATCACGAATACAGAATACGTGACTTAACTATCTGATGGCGGCGGAAACGTATTTACGAAATTGAGAATGGAGTTCGCTTTCTAATAAGGTGCTAATTTGTCAAGAAAACAGAACTACCTTTTAGCGAGAAGCTAAATAGTTTCAAGACAGGCGCAACTTTAGTCGTTGAAATACACACGTCTGGTCAAAATACCGGAATAAAAGGTATTATGCGCTTACTTAGATAACACTTATAAATTATTTAAATTTGTTGCAACAGAGAGGGAAAACACTTTTGAAAAGAGAATATAGAAGTCTAGGCATTTAAATGCCTTATGACCTGTCATTGGCTGGTTTAAGCAGCCACTTTACACACTGCGTGTAACATTCACCGTTTTGCCCATGGCGAACATCCACATTTCCTCAACTCTTCCATCTGTTGACTTTTGTAAAGTAAACGAGACATACTAATTTCTAAATTTGTTGCAACATAGAGGGAAAACACTTTTGAAAAGGGAATATGGAAGTCTAGGCCTTTACAGGGCTTATGACCTGTCATTGGCTGGTTTAAGCGGCCACTTAATGTCTAGACGTCCATATTCCCTTTTCAAAGGTGTTTTCCCTCTCTGTTGCAACAAATTTAGAAATTAGTATGTTTGGACATTCGGTTCACCAACAGGCACGCACACATTTACCTATATTACATAGGCATATTTATATTTCTTTAAAATATAAATAAAACAATTAATTTTATTGTTTTAAAATGGGGAAACATCACGTACTACGAATGCCGATAAAAATACATTAAATGAATTTAGGAAAATTAATTGAATTTAAAAATCAATATTTTGGAGAAATGTTTTCATACATAACTTTAAAAAATATTTTTTTTAAATACGTCCCTAGTAAAACGCGACATGGCATTGATAACTGTGACTTCAAGATTCGTGACGATGTTCTATAAAAAATTAAACGGATTCAAACAAAGTTCAAAACAAACATGATTCGTGACGTATTAGGGGCGTGGGCGGTGCAATGACCGTTTTCCCGAGATTTCAAAATTATAATTGGTTTTTTTTATGCAACTAATAAGGGTTTTTTTTTTTTTAACTCTACAGTATTTCATAGACCCTTATTTTATTGCATAAAAATTATAAAAGAAAGTAAAATTTCACAATAGTTTTCACATTTTTAAGAGTAATACCTTAATACTTATAATATTAGAAATCAAGTCTTGTTAAGGCATTTTCACTATGAATACGAATGTCAATAATACCTTTATTACCGTCTATAAATACAGTCCAAAACTTTGCTAATTATTAATAGTTGGCATAAAAAATATTTTTTAATTTGTAATTTTGAATTCCACAAAAAACAGTTATTCCACTGCCCCCGTCCCTTATACGTCATGATTCAGGTTTATTTGTTCCTCCCCATTCAGTTTGAACAAGTTTTGTTTAGAACATTGTCACGAATCTTGACGTCACAACTATCAAGGCCAAACATGTTGCGTTTTTCTAGCAACGCATTTTTATTAAATTTATTTTATACATTTACTTATGAAAACATTTCTCCACTATACCTATATTGATTTCGGAAATATAATTAATTATTCTAAATCCTTTTCATAGATTTTTACCGGTATTCGTAGTATGTGATATTTCTCTATTGTCTCTTTTATATATTTTAAATGCAAACTAAAGGCGACTAAACTACTATTAAATGAGTAGTTTTACGTTTTGACCATTAGTTTTAAATGTGTGCCACTGTGGTGTATATATATATATATATAGTCCGATGCATTCAAATATGATTCTTCGCTCCTTCTGGACTATTCTTAATTCTATGGCAAGCACAATAAAATGTGGGTCCGTAAAAAAGGGAAATAAAGAAAAGGTATTGCCTACAGACTGTTTTGTCATATTATTATGAAGTTGATACAGACGCGAAGGCACTTTGGAAAATAATAGTTAAAATATGACACGTCACACAATATACAAACACAGGTACGCGTACGGTCCGAAAACAACGCGTGACTGGTGGTTCTGTGCCCATTTTTGATTAGCAATTTGTATTCCAAGCAGCCGGCATCACCACCAACTGAGTAAGTCAGTCTTAGGAAGAAATCGCCGCAGCAATCTCCCTGGCACCTTGCGATGGATGTTTCGTCTCGATTTAATGAAAAAATAATATAATCGAATATGTACAAACCACACAAATAAAAAATATCGTCGCTTTAGTTCGTTTTTGTCCAACAGATCATTTCTAACGAAGTTGAGTTAAGTATTCAGGAGTTCTGAGAAAGCCTTTATTCATCAAATTCAAATAAACAACATTATTCTAATGAAATAAATAAAAACTACTTTGTTTTTAACGACAATTTTTCTTATTTTTTGAAAACGATACCTTTATAATGGCCGAAACTACTAAAACATGTACCAATATGTACCCACAGTGATTAAAGTCCTTAAAATATAGCTTGATTAGAATGACAGCTGCCAAACTAATGTCAATAGTGATGGGAAATTACAGATAACTGGTCATGTACCGATCAAATCGATTTTATCAGTTTTTTCATGCAAACATTTATTTATTTATACTTTTACATTGTTTGTTTTCTTTTTTTATGCAGAATAATGTTCCCCCACTGGGGTGTCCCGTGCCGAGGGAAACATTTTACAAAATGTGAAACATGCCTAAGATTAACTATTGAACAAAGTTAACATAATAATAACAATAAAAAAAACGTAATTAATCCAATCAACCTAATTATCATTAACATAATAAACAGTAAAAAACGAAAATAATCACAAAAAACATAACCAATGTATATAGACCAATAGCACAAATTTCATAAACAGTACACACATTTTACCTATTTGGCTTGATCCACTCATCGATCCGTGTGCAACCCACCTCCACTATCCATTTCTTAATAGCAATTTTATATTGTGAGAACTTACTCATTGTCCTTATGGATAATGGAAGTATATTGTACAATTTAACCGAGTAGTAGGCCAATCTTCTTTGACCAAAGGTTGTATTTTTATTTTTTTTTGCAGCATCAGGGTGGAGTATCTACATGAAACTCTGTTTCCGAAAATTGATATAAAAACGCACAAACAAGCGAATTATAGTGTGTTAAAAGACATTTATACTTTTTTCAGAGCAACATTCAATGAATTATTTTTTTTATTGGATCAATTTGTCCCATTTCTAACGTTTTAGCAAAATGGCGTAACCTTGTAAGAACGTCGTGAATAATAAGTTTTTTTTTTTTTTTTTAGTTTTAAAGTTGATTTTAAACCTTTATGTTGATTAATATATCAAGCATTGTATTAAAAAAATAATTAACATACCAGATACGAATAATTTTTCGTGTGTCAATATAAATCACTCCTTAGACGTTTTATTTATATATACGCCCAATGGGCATTTTTATGGACACATTTATACTTAGACAATTATTATAACAAAATTAGAAAGACTGGTTTATAGTAGACTTTGTGGGAGTGGAAGCGGGAGAGAGGTGTTTATAATTGAATTTGATTCAGTATGAAAGAGTAAGTTTTGTCTGAGGTTTCTAGTTGGGATATTTAATTTTATTGAGCTCAGTAGTTCAGGCGCATCAAAGAGTGAGTTGGGAATTTTAAATGGGACTATAAGGTCGGATTTATTTCGACAGTCTTGAAGAGAAGATATATTAAAGGTAGTTTCTAACTCATTATACGTATATAGGTCTCTGGATAAGCCCAACCTCCAGCCTTTATTTCTTAAAAATCGGTGTTGAACTGAATTAATATTCTTGATGTGAACATCATAATATGGAGACCAGATAACAGAGGAATATTCTAGGTGCGGGCGAACTAGGGAACAGAAGAGAGTTTTAAGAGTATTGATATTTTTAAAGTCAGCTGTGCTTCTGTTAATAAATCCAAGAAGTTTTAAGGATTTATTTATAACATGTTCAATATGAATTGTAAAATAAAGTTTAGGGTCAAATATAATACCTAAATCTCGTATACTAGACACATATGATAATATTTCATCGTTCAGTGAGTAGTCGTATATGATTGGATTTTTCAGACGAAAAAATCTCATAACCTTGCACTTACTTAAGTTGAGATCTAGATTATTGGATGAGCACCAGGTGCTAAAAGATAATAAGTCAGATTGTAATAGTGAACAATCAAAACTTATTACTACAAAGTTACGTCGTCACTTTTGCTGACAACTGTCATTCTAATTAAGCTAAATTTTATGGACTATAGTTACATCAAATGCATTAATATATGAGTGATTGGGTTATTTTATGCCTGTAAAAATATGTGCACTCAGGAAGAAAGGGGTTAACCTATGATTTCAAATTCCTATCACGCCACCAGAACTTCCTTTTGAGTGGCTGTGACAGTAGACTTTAATAGTGTAATAAACATTATTTTATTCTGTAAGGGACCCACGATCCCGTAATAATCCAAACATTATTTGGATGTAGAAACATAGGCAGAATTGTACATGCTACAGTGAGTAAAGTGTTCACATAAACGATACCCCTGTCTGAGACGGGTTTGGTTTGGTAGGTATACCTAAATTCCCTTTTTAAAGAATTTTTCCGTCTTTTTTCCGATAACCCAACATCCAACATTGTTTACGAATGTTTAGTTTCAAAACTTTTTAATGTTTCGATCTGACTTAATTTAACATAAAATAATAATAACAACCTTAGAGTATATATATATATATATATACTCTATATGTATATACTCTAAGATAACAACAATGTTTTGAGTATGTCCAAATGCTTTCAGACTGGTTAGATTTCCTCCCTAGGGATTTGTCCTCATTTGTCGTTCTTATTTAAATTAGTTACAACAGAAAAGAAGAAAACATTTTTAAGAAGGGTATATGACCTGTTATTGGCTGGTTTTAGTAAAATCCAGCCAGTCTACAAGCATTTGAACATACTCAAAACACAGTTGAATTAACTACCTGGTAAAAGAAAAAGTATGAAAATTGGACGGCGTTGCCTAGTAGGTGAATTGGCTCAGCCGGATTAATCTCACCCAGATGATAAAGGTTTCAGCTATTTTACTTCCCAAAAGTCAACAAATGGAAGAGTTGAGGAAATGCGGATGTTTAAACATAGGCAGAATGTCAAATGTATACAGTGTGTAAAGTGGCCCATTTAACCAGCCAACGACAGGCCGTAAGCCTTGTAAATGCCTGGACTTCCATAATCCCTTCTCAAAAATGTTTTCCCTCTCTGTTGCAACAAATTAAAATATTTAATAATATTAATTTTATACATTTAAACTTGAAAGCTGAATATTAATATTATAAATTCGATGTACTGTATGTTTGTTAGTTTGTATGTGTTTCTTTCACGTCGAAAAGGAGTAACCGATCGACGTGATTTTTTGCATAGGGATAACCGGAGAGTTGGAGAGCATGTGGATTTTTTTCATCCCGAAAAAACATCTCAATCCCTCTGGAAAATTCTTAGTGGAAAATTAATTAATTTTAAAACAGAATAACGACGCTACGGCGTCACGAAGGTTAGTCAACGGATCGTCGGCGGATATAGGATGCGTCTATGTATTAATATGTCAATGTTTGTCGTATAATTTAATGCTCTAATTTTATTTATTTTTATTTTATTTATATAATTTTACGTTTTTGCAGTTTTAACATTTCAATTTTCTTATTTTTACTCAAACTGAAATCCCACCAAGCCACTTTCTGTAGCTAGTTGGTGGAGATTATATTTATACTAACATACATAATATTATCTGCATTTATAAAAATAATGAATTAACAGATATTATTAACAGCCGGAAAGTTTAGAATATACATGTTTATACAAATGATACTAATAATTTATTTTTTCAATGCAAGAAATTACTTATATGAAAAATTAAAATATTTATACATAAGCTACTATTCATATATAAACTTTTGACCGAATAGCCACTCTCTTATTTTGCTCTTGTTACATTTGGTGTTCAATTTAAGTTCTTTCGGCAATAAATTAAAAATGCTAGGTACTAATTATTTGAGAATTCTATTACCATACTTATTACATACTTTTAGTACTACCAAACCTTCATTATACGTGAAGCGTGTATTATGATTATGTTTGAGAGGAATTTTGGAGGTATTTTTTTTTTGTTAATAGAAAAAGAAATATTTTAGTTCTTATGATTTACTGAAACATTTAATTTTGAGGGCCATTTTCAAACGAGTTGTAAATAACTCACTATTAGGAAATGGAAATCAAGTTGGGGAAGAGTGGGATTCGAACTGCGGACCTTTGATCCGGGAGTCCGAGACACTAGCCCCAGAACCACAACCCGATTCGACTAGCCAGAACCAGAACCACAACCACAACCTGATTACTATTAAATTGTTCTAAAATGATGCAAAGCTACAGTAATCTTCGAACAAGCAGAGTTTTAAGTGTTGAGTTAAATCTCCGCTGGTACAATGAGGAACTTCAGCCCTACGGAAAATTGGATACAAAAAATGTTTTCTTACGCGGGGTAAAAATAAGAGCATTAAATTGTACTGCAAAGTTTCTTGAAAATGAACAAAAAATCATAATAAATATTTTGATAAAACCGCACTACTTTGAATGACGTCACTGATTCATGAGAATCAACCTATAATCTGAGAGCTATGGAAGATTTCCGGTCTGCTTGTCACTTCTGGACCAATGGGAAGAACTGAATGAGAATAAGCGGAAATGAACCTCTGACGTTACACGCGGAGTTATTTCAGAAATATAAAACTTTTAAAATTCGTAGCGCTGATAATATTTTTAAAAAAATTAACAGTATATGAACAAATAAAAAAAATTAAAAAAAACACTGAACTTCCTCATTCTCTTAACTATAGACTACTGTAGACCCTGGATCATTTCAATATGAGTTTTAGCCGAATGTCTCCACGACTTAATACCATATTTTATTACTGATTCTACTAAAGAAAAATAAATAATTTTTACAGTGATTTTAGGCAAAATAAAAGATAACTTATTAAAAATAAATAAATATGAAAATGCTGAATCAGACTGGCGGATTTTAAGAGTAACGGATGTCAAAAAGTTCATGTTGCCTGTTTGCTGAGGTCAAATAATATTATTATAGTGAAAAACTAATAAACAGTACCTACCGAGTAGGTACTTAATTTGAATATTAGTTACAAGTTATAACAGCCATGTGTCTCGGCGTATCTGGGTAAATATTTTGATTCGCGCGTGACTGTTTTACGAATTAACCATTCACAAGCTGGCGGAAATTATTACTTTGTTGAGCGTCTAAGAACAAAAATAAACTTTTGAAATTGGCGGGAAATCGTACACTAACAAATTATCACACATTTTTAAAACCAATAAGTTTACTTACGTTCGTATTTTCATCATTGTTGAAAGACATGACAAAATGGTTTTACTTGCGTCGTAAATATTTCGATTTATAATTGTTTTTCAATACAGTAGAACTCCCTTTATCCGAACTCGAGCCATCCTTATTGCCAAATATCCGGATTGATATCAGAAAATAAAAAATAAAGGAGATGTTAAAATAACAAATCATATAAATTAACTTCGCTGGACATGTTTAAGTAAAAAATTTTATGTGATTCCAATTCGTTGTATTATTTCAAAAGCAACCCAAAAGTAATCTTACAGTAAATTTTGACTTTTCTTTCAAAACATAACCTAAATTTCACGATCAATCCAACTATCTGTGTTTCTGCATATCCGGATAACGTATGGATAGTTGGAGTACAGTATTATTATTCCATACGAGTATAATGTTAATTTTTATTTTACTAATTACAATTTTAATCAATTATTCTAAAACATTTAAGTTTGTAAGGAAAAATACTTGATGGAAGTTCATTATAATTTATTATAGAAATAAAAGACGAGTGATACTTCAATCCACAAATTTGGAATATCCAGAGACCGGTTTCATCGCTTTCGCGACATCTTCGAGACTGGTACTCGTATCTTTATTAAGGAAATCAATGTATTTATACAAAACAGAGGTAAGGATAGATAATTCAAAATTATATGAAAGTAAATTAAATAAAATAATTGTTATCTTAAGGATCATTAACAATTTTTTTTCGGGTTAACTAATGAGTTGAAATAATGCTATTTTAATGAGTTTAAGTATATAATTTTTATTTTTAGTGTTCCATTCTTCGTGAGTGTGATTTTTGTCAATTACGATTAATTGGTCAATTATGGCAGAAAACAAAAAGTGAACATGTTAAAAGTTGCAATTTAGGAATTGCTGGAGCAACTTTTAACATGATACGTGTTGTCTGGAACTCTAGTCTATACTCGGTCAAAACTAAATGCCGATTATTCAAATCTCGTATAATGCCAGTACTCCTATATGGGTGTGAATCTTGGCACCTTACCAAAGCCCAGAACACCAAACTTCTTCGTTTTCAGAGTAAGTGCTTGAGGAGAATATTAGGTATAATGTGCTTCGATTTTATAGCAAACATCGAAGTCCGTGAACGGACGCAACAACCTCCAATAACGAGCGTCTTGAGAATGCGGCCGCGGACCTAGTTTGGACACGTGCTGCGCATGCCTCGGGAGAACCTAAACCCAAGTTGCCTCTTCTTTAAACCTGCGGGCTCTCGCTGTCCTGGAAGGCCGTCGATGACGATCTTTCGACCTTATTCGGCGGAACCAAGGGGCGCTGAATTAACGTGGGAGGAGGCGAAAGTACTGGCTGGCGATAAGGTCTCCTGGAGGCAACTGGTGATGTCCACACGCTCCGAAGAGCTGATGTGGAAAAGAAGAAGAAGAAATATTCTAAACCCAATTTCACAGCGGTCGTTCATATCCAAAAAGGGTGTATTTTAACGAATTAACTAATTAAAATCATTTTTAAATTATTTAGTGGCTATTCTCAGACAAAAATCTTGCAAAAGAAAATCGAGTGGAGATTAGTCAACCCTGTGGTTTACTTGTGTGTAGTGCGTATGTCTGCCATTACATAAATAAAAAAATAACAATACATTTGAGCCAACACACAATCCACCATTTGTAATTTTATCATTGCAAGTGGATTTTTGCGATTTGCGATCGGCAGAAAACTGCTGTGTTTTCATTTGTATATTATTTTTTATTTACATTCGTCAATTCCTCGTGAAAGCTTGATATTTTGTTTTAGATTTTGAAATTAATATTATTATTTAATTCGCGTTCGTTACAACAGGCCAAGAGGCCCAAAACCGTGGTATAAGGAAGTTCAGTGGTTTTTAAAAAAAACTTGTTAATAGACTATTGAAATAAGCCAAAAAATTTTTTTTTCAATTTTTATATATCGAGTTATCGGCGCGACGATTTTTTTAAATATCAATATTTCTGAAATAACTCTAAGACTGAGAAAGACACGTCATGACCAAATCCAACACTTAAAGATAGACATGTCAAGAGTCAGAATTATCGGCTTGCGTGCATGAGGAGGTCTTCAAGCGAAGACAGAGTAGTCTGGCGTTCTATTCTCTCTCCCTATCGTCTATGTTCGATGTCAATCTTTAAACGAGGCGATAAACACACATAATAAATATTATATCTTCCTTCTTGGTCGAAAGAACAATATAAGGAAGACATTATTTCTCAGAATTAAAGGTTCGAAAGTGCAACGTCCATTTTAAAAACTGAATAATAATTTAATCAAAACACGTTCTTTTGAAAAGGATATGATTCATATCCGGTAGGGGATTTTAGAACCATAAGCTTTCAAATTTCAGTCCATCGGAAGCGATCAAACCACGTGATGATAATAATAAATTGAAAATATATTTTAGTATTATACGATGCATATTTTCCTTTTTATATATTATAGGTATACGAATAACCTCAGGGTTTATGTGCATATAGTTGTATGTCATCACGTGTACCTACCTACACATTTTTTAAACCGTAAGAATTGGTATCTTTTTATTACCTAATACCAAATAGATAGATATTTTTCTAAAATACAGATAAATAAACATTAAATTGATACGAAAAATAGATAAACAGCAAGAAAAACGCATAAAAATATAAATATTAAAAACGAATTTATGATTTTTAAAGTATCTTCATCAGTATGCTATAGCACATTTATTAATAAAAAATCAAGAAATGTATTTTTTATTTATGCAGAAAATTGGAATTGTAATCGCGGGGCCCTTACAAAAATATTGTCAACGTATTTAGTTTTATTTATATTTGAAGATTACCGACTGGCTTTTCTTATTTTGTTGATTAACATAAATTATTTTTATTATTTATTTTTACGATGAGTTCATATCGAGGCTATACTGATAAAATGCATTAAATCAACAGTCTTTAAATAATTTGGAAATGTATCCAAAATAAAACAAGTTTATTGGATTATAATTCTACTTTATTTTTTATAAAATATACATGAGTTAGTTTGTTTGAAAATATCCTAACAAGACAAAACGCGTCACAATATACCCTTTGTATATTTTATAAAAAATAAAGTAGAATTATAATCCAATAAACTTGTTTTATTTTGGATACATTACCAAATTAAATATGGAATTCTACCAATTGTCTGCATACATAATAAATAAGTCTTTATATATTTAAAATATTTTTAATATAGGTGCAAGATGCTAAATAAAGATTACTCTTTCAAAGCTATAAAAAAAATGTTGGAGAAATAATATGTTAAAAGAATAAAAATTATTTAAATTTGACTATCTCGAAACTTGCTCAAATGACTGTCGGTAAAGCCTCCATATTATCAACAATGATTTGACAGGCTGGATTTTCTCCCTAGGAAGTTATTTATTGCAACAGAGAGGGAAAACAGTTTTGAGAAGGCAAAATGAAAGTCTAGGCATTGGGGCTTATGACCTGTCATTGGCTGGTTTAATTGGCCACTTTACACACTATGTAACATTCACCATTCTGCCTTTGTTTAAACATCTACATTTCCTCAACCCTTCCATCTGTTGACTTTTGTGAAGTAAAATAACTGAAACCTTTATCAAGTGAGTGAGGTTCATTCGATTGAACCAATTCACCTACTAGGCAACGCCTGAAAACAATTTTTCAAATTTTATATCTCTTCTTTATACCCAGTTAGTTAATTCAATAATGTTTTAAGTCTGTCCAAATGTTTGCAGACAGGCTGGATTTCCTCCATAAAGAGTTATTTAATAATAATAATAATAATAATAATAATGATAATAATCATGGTTTATTAACAAAAAATACAATTTTTTTATCTACTACATACATACTTAGGTAATAGATTTTTCTGGATTATGTCTAGTCTGCCTAACTAGGTACAACCTGTTTTAAGGCAGACATGTTCATGCAAAAAAAAAACAATAACATTACTACCTACAAGTTAATTTATTTTAGAGTTTAACATTATTTACATTTTTTTTTTCATTTAAAATTACACTCGTTTAAATATTAATTAACTTATCACGGCTTTTTAGGCTGTGCCTGTGTCAAGCCATAATAAGTAACAATAAAAAATACACAGTAAAATTAATTAGATTAAATTATAATGACATGTGATGCAATGGAATAACAACCCAGAAAACAAGGTATAAGTAATAAATAATAACATTCCAAAGAATGCAATGTAAAAAAGATAATCAGATATATTGTTTTTTTAATATTAAAATATACAATTTATTATTTTAGAATGTTTTTGGGTAAGTTTTCCGATGTTCTAATTCCAGTAACCATTTTATTAGATTCGGATCATGGTTTTGTAATGTTCGGGTAACATATTGTATATTTTGGGGCCCAGAAACCTGAAATTTATTTGCTCGAATTCAGAGTGTGTGGTAGACTCCATGACCCATCCTTTAGTTTGACTTCTGGTAGTTTGGGGAATTTGGTAGAATAATTTGCTTTCACAAACATAATTATTCTAGATATATATATAATTGCCTTATTTCTAATATATCGAATTCCTCGAACAACTTGACGGCTGGGGTACTTGAAGGGCTTTTGAGAGGTTTTACTATTGATTTATTAGTGCCTCCCCATCCTATTATGCTTAAAGTTATAACTGAGTTACATAAAATATAATATAGTTGTTTGATCTAAATTGTAGCTATATTCCTTCTCAAAATGTGTTTCCTCTCTGTTGCAACAAATTTGGTTCATATTATGTTTATTGGTTGATATTTTTGGTATATTTATAATCATATTTATAAGTTACCTGCGTATCGGGGTTTTTGACTTCGGCTGGTCCACTTTTGACTATGTCATCGCGTCATTTCTTATTTACTCTAATATTCTGAAACGAATACCTAAACACATAATTATTTTATACTTTATATAGGTAGTTACATACACATGTATAGTAAGGTGTTAAACCAACATGTCAAAAGTCCAGTGACGTATGATGGCGGGCCAAAAACTGTATGACTTTCTTTACTGTAGATTTATTCAAAAATATATTAACATCAAAAATCGTTTATCTCGTCGAGAAAAACAGTACTTACGAGTATTTCGATTTTGGCCAGAAAAAAATATTGCAGTATGGGCGAAGCTAATAGGAATACTTTATCTTTAAAACAATGCGAGCGCTTTCACTGTTGTCTCGTTTACGAGAACTCCTAAGCGTTATTTTTATTTATTTAATTATTAAGCCTAACACCCACTAGTAAACAACAATGATGACAAAGATGCGTTTGTACATATGTCATCATAAATATATTTGGACTGCGTCCTCTGGCAGCCATTTTTTTCTAACTGTCAAGACCTGTATTGGCGTTGTTTTAATACTTTTCTGTAAGTAGGTACGCAAAAATATTTTAAACAATGGGCAATTATCGTGGATTTCTTTATTAGCTGATAAATTTATTTGAAAAATCACAAGTCAATCGGTACTTTTCTTCTTAAAAACTATTTGAAAATAAGGGAAAAATAAAGGATCAAAGTTTAGTTATTTGGATAAAAATAGAAACGAGCATTTCATGACATCACCAAGTATGACGTCATTGGATACGGAGATAGTTTTTACATAAAAAAGTATGATTCGAGTAGAGTAAGTGGAATGGGGTGATTTTGATTAGTTTCGAACTTCAAACCGGAAAATTAAAATTCTTATTTTTTAAATGAGAATATATTATGTTGTGTGACGTGTGACCGAGAAAATAATAAAAACTTGGTGATCAAAGTCAACCCTTCGGAGTGGGGTCGCTCTATTACATTACATTTCAGGTAGGTACAAAAACCAATCGGAAATTCATCTGGGGTGATATTTCAAACGCTCTCGCAGCCATAGAAAAAGCATTTATATCGCGTATTTTGTATGTAACGTGGCGTGTTCATTTATTCACGTCCAGCGGTGCTATTCTGAACCACTCTTGTGGCCGTAGAAAACACATTTTATCTCGCGTATTTTGAATGTAAAACGCTTTTTTTATGGTCGCGAAAGCGTTTGGAACATTACCCCAGTTTATCAGTTGCCCTGGGCTGGTATTCTGAGCGGATTTACGCGCGAAGGAGTCACTCTGTTAGTGTGTATTTAGTACGAAAAAACGTGTTAAAAATGCGTTTTCTACGAGTGATTTCCGTTCAGAATACCACCCCGGTAGCTCAATGATAAATAACTATCGACGTGCTAATAAGCGAGGTGATAACAATTTCTCACCATGGTTGTTTATCGTATTCGCGATCACAATGCAACATCCGTGAACAGCTAATATCAAATGTCAAAATATTTACGCTTCGCGACGTATAATCCTGCTGCCCAATCACATATTTGAATTTTATCGATGTTAATATGAAAAATATTTTTATTTATTTATTATTTTTCATGCTATTTATTGCATTTAGCCGGCAGTTGGCAAGCCAAATGTCAAGAAAAGCAGTCGCCATAGTGATTGTAATTTAATTTTTACTTTTTGGTTTTAGATACTCCTTACTATTTTGCAAATGCAATTATATTGTATTCTTTTTCATAGTAAACGCCGATTTTTCGCCAGTGAACTGTATTTATTTACGATAAAATGAGAAAACAAACCGACACGAGCGTTGACTTAGATATTAAACACGCGTTGACTGCGATAACTTAAGCATGTTCAATTGTTCATTATTGTTCATTGTGATCGCAGAATGGTTGTAAGCACGTCGATAGTTATTTGTGATTGAGCTATAGGCTACAGATTCTCAGAAAAGAAATAGGGTAAGTAGTATTGAATTGAAGAATATTTCTTGATATTTAAATATATTCTTTGTGTTGCATTTAACCGTGTTATTCCTTATTTTAGTAAATCTTGTAATATGTTTTGCTACAAAATGTTCGCCCCCGCGCCCCTGAAAACGATGTAAGTTGACAGTGTGAGGTGAAACTCATAATGCAAGTGCGTCTCGAGTTTACCAACGGTCGTAATAAATTTAAATATATTCCGAGAAGAGCTTCTAGAAAGACAATGGCGCGGTGACTGTTTAGTGTTTAGTACGCGCAACAATGTTCGCTGGCCGATTCGTGTACGCCATCCGCCGGCCGCAACCATCACGCTCCCGCCTCTGCTACCCGAATAGGTAAAACATTATCATCAAACTTACTTAGGTAGGCACTTTGTGCGTCCCTAAAATGGCTGACCACTTACCATTCGACGGATCGTAATATAGCCGACCCTCGAAAATAAGGATGTTTGAAAAACATCGATATATCGGAAAAAAAACATCGATTTTTTTTTTTATGTGTTATTTTTCCAACAATATGTAGAATGGAAGAATGACTAGACAGGTGCCACCGTTTTGTAGCAACAATTCACGGACAGTGTATACTTGTAATGCCGTATTAAATAGACTTCATGACCTCGGCAATAGTTATTCCCGCGTATCTGATATATCTAGTGTAGGGTATTGTTCCTATAGAACAAACCTTTTGATTTTTTTCAAAGATGGTGAATGGTAATTATATTTATTTATTCATGCATTTCATAATATATATATATATATATATACAGTTTTTTGTTCACTTTGCCTAGCTGTATGAAACAGTAGGTACTTATGATTTTATTGTTGTTTTACTGTAGAATGTTTTATTATTTAAACTTTCTACTGAATATGTAGTATAATGTTTAAGTTAATTTTTTAAATATAATTCTTGTATAATTTTTTATTTCATTTTTTTTTTTAATCTTGGGTATAAGGAAATTCATGTTTAAAAAATATATATATATATAAAGCCAAATATGTTAATATTATAAATGTTTGTAAAAAGCAGATTTGCCGTTTATGTTAATAAAATAATATCTTGAGTTTGTCTAAATTTTTGTAAACAAGGACTGGATTCATCTCCCCGGGGAGTTGTTTATATTAACATATTACAACAGAGATGAAGAAAATTATTTTGGAGTTAAATTGTTAAATTCAAATGAGAAATTCTCCATTTTTTTATTCCATGACGATCTGGATATTTGGTAAACCGGATGACGGGATTTCGAATAAACGGAGTTCTACTGTATGGCCGTTTAAATCAACATTTAAAACAAACATGCTACGTAACCTTAGCAGATATTGGAATTAAAGTTATTTATTTATAACATTTTATAAACCACTTTTACTTTAGAGTTATACGTCGCGTCGTCCGGTTTTGATGTCACTTTCTCATCATCAGGACTTGAACGTTAAAAAAGTGCCGTTTTTTTTTTTAATCGCGTCATTAAAGTATACAAATTAATTGTTCTTGTTTATATTTAAATAATATCGTTCCCACTGCCCTCGTCATTCAGACCACTATATATTTAAACCAATATTTATATAAAACATAACTATACATACTATTCCGCGGTATCACATTTACAATAAGGATGTTCAGCGATACGGGAAATTAGATATAAATATATTTTCTTGGACGCGGTAAAAATTAGAGCATTTAATTGTATGGCGAGGTTTTTAAAAACGTACAAAAAAGGAAGGTTCTAAAACTAACTTGATCGCTCCAGTCGAGGAAGTAACTTCGAAACCAGTCGACGACGTACAACTCGAAAGTTAATGTGGTTATTACACATTTATAAATAAGTCAGTCTAAAATGTCGTTAATGTAAATATGTGTCGGTGGATATCAAAATTGGTTAAATCCAAAATTGGTAAAAAAGCATTTTTTTCTGGAAACACGATTAAAAGTTTAGTTTTACATAGAATACTTATTTTAAAAATGGGAAAATCCAATATTATACCATAGTAATTGTTGTCAGAAGTTTAATTTTATATCAAAATCGGCAACATCCACTCAATAACACTCAAATAACACAATAACACTCAAAACGATTAGTTTTATTTATTTTTTAATTCGTAAAAGTGACAACCCTGACACAGACATTCAATGACAGATTAGATCAAAACTGGTTAAATCCACGAATTAATTTTATCAAAACTAGTTAAATCCATTCCGATATATCAAAATGAGTTACATCCAAATTATATGTAAGTTTTACACGGAAACTAAGTCCAATCGATCAAATCAAATAACGTAGAATAATTTAATTACCTACGTCAGACCTACATATAGTCTAAATAACAATTTAGTCGAATAGCTATAATCAGTTTCAGAAAAGTGTTCTTTGTAAAAAAAAGTTTAGTCTGGATTTATCAATTTTTGATGTTAACCGACACATTTGTTATTACATTTATAATTTATATAGAAATTGTATTTAGTACTAATATTGTGTACTTATATTTTGTATCTGAATAAACTTTTTTTTTAAATCTATCACAGAATGTTGGATAAGATAACCGTTTTTAACGAGGATCCGAAGAGTTTCAGTGATTGGTTTATTTTTTGAAGTTGACCCGAATTTCGGTCGACCTCGTAGTGTAATGGTAAGTCCGTTTTCCTACCATGCAAGAGGTCTCGGGTTCGATTCCCGACGTGGTTGATAGGAAATATTTATTTTAAAGGGTGTTTTAATACTACAATATCGTATAGTCCCTGGACTGGTACCTGAAGCGTAAGACTGATCATCCTACCTTCATGTAACAAAAAATATCCAGATACGCTGCAATTGGTGTACCAATGCAGTGCCCTAGGCACCATTAAGTGCGGAAAATGAATGATGATGATCATTTTAAAGGCAATTTAATTTCAGAACAGAATTGCGCTCGAAGAGATCGCTCTTATAGCGTGTATTTAGCACGTAAATGCGCGTTAAAAATGCTTTTTCTACGCGCGCTTTTGCGTTCAGAATACCACCCCTGCTTTAAATAAGTACAAAAAATGCAATATGCAATCTAATATAGAATAGATACTGCTAATTCTAAGTTAAAAAAAAAACTTTTAAAAAATTCATACCAAAAAGCGAAAAATGTTTTTGATATAAAAAAAATGTATCGGAATTGTTGAAGATTTTTTAAACCCAATTTCGGCACTTTAAAAAATATATATATATTTGGACATTTCAGTAGGCGGTGTCATCCCTAATCGACAACACTGACACTTACGTGACACGTACGTACACGTCCAAATTAGATTCACATTTGGAATAATGGCACTAATTTTTGAAATTGACGTTTGTTACGTTAGTTAAGGATTTTTTTATTTCCACTGCGTTATCATACAATGCCATATTCTCAACTATAATTATTATTTTATAATGGTGTTAATCACCAATTCATTCCATTAATGCTTAAGCCACAAATAAACTATTCATTTTATAGCCATTAGATTCCTTATACGTTCGTAGTTAGATACTTAATATTGAATATAATATGCAACCTTTATTTGTAACTTGGTATATCTATTTAAATTTTCATATTAATACACACAGACATGTCCTGAGCCCTCAAAAATAATGACATTTAAATCAAGCCCAAACACTTAGTCATGCGTCATGCCCAACTCCCTAAAATAAAAACATATAAAAATTTTAAAAAAATAAATTAAGTGTCCTCTTTAGGATAAAGTGATAACACGTTCTAAAACGGAATGTACAGTGTTTAAAATTTCATTAACATTGTTCAAATGTCACTTAAAACATTTTTTCGCATGCGAATATGCTTCAGCCAGATTTAAAGTTTAAAAAAAAAGATTTGTTGTTTTCTGCAAACCTTTTTTTTTTAGGAAAGTGTATTAAACAATTTGGCAGAGAAATAATCTTTGCGCCTTTGACCAAATTATATGTTAAGAGAAAATATTGGCAAATAAAACCACTGAACTTTCTCATTGCTTTATTTATCAGTGGCGCTACAGCCCGTCGTGGGCCCTGGCCTCCTCCAGAATCTGTTTCCATTCCTCCCCGCACCCTGCGGCTTCTTCTTCTCCAGTTCCTCAAACCAATTGCTCTTATGTCACTTTCCACATTATCCAGCCTTCTTAATTTCGGTCTGCCTCTGCTTCGTCTGCCTTCCGAGTGGTATAAAGAATATTTTTTGGGGTACAGTGATCATTCATTCTGTGCACACGGCCCAACCACTGTAGTCTTCTTATTTTTATGAATTGTGCAATGTTTGGTTCGCCATATAGCGTCTATAATTCGTGATTAATTCGTCTCCTTCCCACTCCGTTTTGATTGACAGCACCAAATATCTTCCTTAATATTTGTTTTGCCGTATCTCATTGCTTTATAAAGTTTAAAAAGTACACATAAGAAATTATAAAAATGAGAAAGAAAACACCAATTTATTTAAAAAATAAAATATAATAAATAGTTTATTTATCAAGCGATTTTAGGAGTCGCACTTAATACAACGAATAGCGGCATTTTCCTACTTCTACCATCTTGTGGTAATATTAGCCAGAAAAAAGATGACTCCGGTTCGGGGTCTAATTTCTTCATTTCTTATTCTGTCTTCAGACACTTCAGACGCAAACTGACGTACACACACGTCAGTGCAACTAACCGAGGTTCACACCCCGCTCTACCACAACTTAATTCCCATTTGCTAATAGTAAGTCGAAACTTATTGAAACAACTCGTTGAAAATATCCCCCAAAATTGAAATGTTTGAGTAAATATTTTTTTATCCAGAGACCATATATATAATCAACAGGTAAGGTTACGAGATTTTTTCGACTGAAAAATCCAATCATATACGACTACTCACTGAACGATGAAATATTATCATCTGTGTCTAGTATACGAGATTTAGGTATTATATTTGACCCTAAACTTTCTTTTACAATTCATATTAAACATGTTATCAATAAATCCTTAAAACTCCTTGAATTTATTAACAGAAGCACAACTGACTTCAAAAATATCAATACCCTACTCTCTTCTGTTCCCTAGTTCGCCCGCACCCGTTCGTATTCCTCTGTTATCTGGTCTCCATATTATGATGTTCATATCAAGAATATTGAATCAGTTCAACATTTTTTGGTCTTATACAGATACCAATATACGTATAACGAGTTAGAAACTAGCTTAAATTTATCTTCTCTTCAAGACCGTCGAAATAAATCCGACCTTCTAGTCCTATTTAAAATTCTCAACTCACTCTTTGACGCGTCTGAACTACTGAGCTCAATAAAATAAAAAATATCCCAACTAAAAACCTCAGACAAAACTTACTCTTTCATACCGATAAACATATATAACTAACAATGGTTTTAATTCCCCTATGCCCAGAATTCTTAGGTCTGCCAACAAACATACCAGTCTTGATTTCTTTGATAATTCAATTATAAACACCTGTCTCCCGCTTCCACTCCCACCAAGTCTACTATTTACCGTTGTGTCTTTCTACTTTCCTTTATAATAAGTTTTTATGTATAAATCGTCCTTAAAAATACCCATTGGGCGTATATATAAATCATAAAAACACAAAAGTTTATTTTTACCAAAAAAAACATCATAAACTAATTAACATAAAACATTTAATCTCTAGACTCTTAGACTAATGAAATCCGTAATAAAAAAATCTTTTCCATCAGGTAACTTCGTTTTTAGCAAGCACTTTGAAAGATTGCCTTCTGAATTTTCAAAATAAATTCATGCACGCACTAATAGGTGACTCACTCAAGGTAGGTGTGTTCTGTAATGGAACAATGTTACCACTTAACTTACTGTATTTACCTATTCATTATAGAAATATTATGCCGTCGTGTATGATGAGGAAACGTATTTATTCAAACTGCATTAACTGTCAAAAACAGAGCAGATATTAATATACGTCCGTTTATTCGTAATTTAATATAATATTCTAATTTAGTGTCCTAGCTACGGCAACGGTTCAACAGAAATACATAAAAAAATTAATGTGTACCTATGTATATCACTTTCACACATTAATCATTTTTAGGCACATTTCTATTCATTTTTGTAGTATGTAGTGCTAGGAACCATGTTGAGTTTAATTTCAGCCCGTCGTCTTTGTTTATGTTATTTGGGTGTCTGTGTATTTCAATTGCCTCTTTATTATTCGTGCACTGTAATTACTGGGTTTATGCAAAATTTTCGGTTCAAAGGCGAAAAAATGTCCGGTGTCTATAAAGCGTTCCGCTATTGCAGATTTGTCAGGATGCCCAAGTTTACACGCTCTTTTGTGTTCGTTAATCCTCTTCTTTGCTGTGCGCCCTGTTTGTCCTACGTACACCGTATCATATTATTACTACTGCCGACTGCGACACGATACAAATTACTAGTACTTAAACACATACTTTTTTCTACAAAACGCTCAGTTTACCCTGAAGATGGATCCTGCAATGGTAGCCGAAACGTCGGAACAAATCCAACACACACGGTATCACCCAAAAAATAAACATATTGATTACAGTGACCGTGAAAACCTTCGTAGCTATTTCACACATTAATGTTTGCATGTGTAATGTGTTTTTCAATCTCTTATTCGAATTGTCGAGGGCAATGCAAAATTAGCTATATATGAGAAGCGGTCGGTAAGGAAACGTATAATTTGTTAAACATATTTTATTTTATGTAGGTAACACTTTATATACATATATGCATAAGGGCGGGCATATAGCCTTAAGGCAATTTCTTCCATACGTACATTTCTTTCATAACATTTTAGTGGATGAATCTATTCTCGAGCCTTCAAACGTTCATTGAATATTGTCAGTACCTGAAGCAATTTGAACATTATTAACATGATTAAAAATTGTACGGTCATCCCTTTCCCTTGTATTCAATTTAACGAGCGGCAAGCAACAAACTCATTGAATTAGGAAATTTAGTGTTTTTTTAAATTTTTTATTTCTATCAAACTAAGTTAATTTTTTTGTTTAAATTTTATTGATAAACCCTTACGGGTTACATACATTTAACAAAATATTTTCACTTTTAAAATTCACACTCTACTGTTAATAATAATATTTTTAACATCTTTTGTAAAGGTTGTCTGAGTCTTTTGTTTAGTTTTGTCTGGTAGTTTATTGAATAAATTCAGTCCATGGTTTATAAGTCTCGATTGTCCTTTTCTCGTTTTAAAATATTGTATATGATATTTTTCTGATATTCTCGTATTGTGTTCATGTTTACTACAGTTTTTTTCAAGTTTTAATTCTTCGTCTACAATTACATCAGTGGCTAATTTATGAATGAATTTTAAAGATTCTAGTTTAAAGAGTGTAGTTACATTTAATTGTTTAGTTTGTTCAAAAAGTTATTTAGTTGCTGTTCGATAGGGAAGGTCATATACTTACTTTAATATTTTAGTTTGCTGTCTTTGTAGTATGTTTATGTCATTTTGATTTCCTGTTCCCCATAGTAGTTGCATATAACATATTTTAGTTTTTACATAGGCTTCATACATTTTTTTTTTTTCCTTTATTGGAACAAAGTTTTTCATTTAAAAAAATAGACTCGATAAAGTCGCCACTTTGCTAATTAAATTGCTGATATGAATTGTCCATGTCAATTGTCTGTCTATTGTTAGTCCTAAGTATTTAACATGTTCAATTTCAGTTAGTCGTTTATTATTTATGTATTCTTCTATATCGTATTGTCAGCGTTTTAATTTTTAAAATTTTTAAATTACTCCGCCTGTGCTTCACAAGTTCTAGTCGGAGAGTTCTGCTGATTGGAGAGTGGCTTCTCGGAAACCTGAAATCTATTATTTCAATTTATTTATTTCAACCTCAATTTATTTAATTTATACACGTTTATGTTCATTACAAAAATATTTCGAGGCATACATAGCACGAAAAATTTATACTAAAATTGAAATATACAAAGATGATAAAATAAAACTACCCAGAAATTATAAAAAAAGTATGCTCTTCTCTCTGAACTTTTTTCCACTAATATTAAATATGTCGATATCCGAAGAGATACGGTTGACTAAAGACATTGCTTTTCATTACATTAAATATCAATACAACACTCTATCATTAGTTGATTCTTAAGAACTTGTGACGTAGTTTAAAGTAGTTAATTTTTATTACTTTTTCATATATAACATTAGATTTAATTGCTTTTTAATATGGAAACTTCACTGGTCCATTAGAATTAAGTCCAATTGTGTAAAATATTAAACTTTGTAACTGTACTGTATGTTTCCTGAATAAAAGAAAATAAAAAAAAAAAAAAAAAATAAAATATATTTTCGAGAAACTTCGCAATACAATTAAATGCTCTAATTTTTATCGCGTTTAAGAAAATATATTTATATTAAATTTCCGTAGCACTGAACATCCTTATTGTAAATTTGATACCGCGGAATAAAATGTATGTTATATATTATTTAAATACATAGCGGTTTGTATGACGAGGGCCGGGGCAAAGATAATTTTTAAAAAAATCAAATATCAATTAATTTGTGTACTTTATTGACGCGATTTCGAAAAAAACAGCATTTTCAAATGACAACTCCGTCTGATTTTCTCAAACTACAACACTACAACCTTTAACATGACAATTTCTAATCCATAGCATGTCTAGACAGACATATTACCTTTAAAAAAAAATTATCTGTCCCTTTTGGTATGTAAATCTATCTTATATAAACTTATAATATAAATTTATATTGCGTTAAGTTTCCATCACGTGACTGGGATACACTGTATTGTTAGGAATACAAAGTAACCACTAAAAGGCGCCCAGGAGCCGGAAATGGAAGATTCTACATCTTTATTTGGTCAAAAAGGATGTGCAATGAAAAACAAATGCTTGATACGATTGATGACGTGAGATTTTATTTTTTAATTGTTAGCCGAACGGTAGACAAACTATATTGTCATAACAATAAATATGACCTCTATAGAATCACTAAGCGTTCTAAAATTTTTTTCGAGCAGTGGTGTAGGTACCAATATATTTTTTATCATATTCATATCAAAAACATTGTGTCCTTTTTTGTTTGAAAATTTGTACGTAACGCTTCTGTCGAGAGTTGTACGTTGACCGGTTTCGAGGCAACTGAAGTCCTGATAATGTTTTACTATTCATCAAAATTTTAAAGAAATGTTTAAACTATGTTTTTACAGTATACCGTAAAACGTAGTTATCTGGTCATCCGGATCGTATTTCCTGATGGAAATAAAAAATAAAGGAGATCTTATATTGACAAATAAAAAGGGGCGCTATTCGTAAACGAGATTCTTCGTCAAAGCAAGCTGGACATGTTTGATATGTGATTCCAATACCTACGCATAATAATAAAACAGTGTTCTCAGAGTAAATTTTGCGTTTTCTTTCAAAACATAGCCTTAGTGTAATAGTTAATCCAACTATCCAGACTTTCGCATATCCGGATAACGTTTGGCACTCATAATTCCGAATAGCTGGAGTTTTACTGTATTATTATTCTTCTTCTTCTTCAGCCTTCTGCTCTCCACTGCTAGATATAGGCCTCTTCCATATCCTTCCATTTAATTCGGTCGGTTGCTGCTTGCAGCCAATTTTTACCGCCCATAGCGGCTATGTCGTCGGACCATCTTTTTTGGGGTCTTCCTACGCCTCTCTTATTTTCCCAAGGCCTCCATTTTAAAATTTTAGGGGTCCATCTTGTGGGGTCTTGTCTCGCATCATGTCCTGCCCATTGTCACTTCAGTCTTGCTACGCAATCCATGATATCCGCTATTCTGGTTTTGTTCCTAATTTCCTCATTTCTTACTGTCTCTAGGCTTAAACCAAGCATGGACCTTTCCACCATCGCTTCAGTACACAATGCACCAAACGCGTAAGATTTATTACTTTACCCCCGTGTAACAAATGATTAATATACACTTCATTTGATTTAACAATGCAGTGCTCTATGCACCATCGGGTGCAGATAGTGGAATGATAATGATGACGTTAGTACATAATACTGCTTTCATATATAGTAAAAACGTTGTTTCATCGTTTATTTATTTATTTTTTTAATAAAAAAAATATTTTGTAGAATTTCAAATAAATTATAAATTAAAATACACATGAACAAAATACTTTTCCTGTTTGCCTACCTACTACTTACATAAGGAAGGTGCGCAATACACAGCAAATTTGTAATGAGAATATTCAATGACGAAGTTCGGTGCTACGGGAAACTGGATATAAAAATGTTTTCTTACGCGCGGTAAAATTTAGAGCATTTAATTATACTGCGAAGTATCTCGAAAACGTGTGAAAAAAATGAAAATAAACGTTTTAATAATTAAAACGTCACAAGTTCTTGAGAACAGCTGTTTAGAATAGGTGTTTTAATATATTTTCCGTTTCCAGGAAGCCATGTTTATCGTGTTTTATAGGTACGGGGTTCTCTTTTTAAATGTCAGGACAACTACCGATAGCAACTAATGACGTCACAGGTAGAGTAATTTTAAAACTTTAAAAAATCATAGCAAAGATGAAAATACGCTGCATTTTTTTTTAATGGCTTAGTTTGATTGAAACCGCTGAACTTCCTCATTATGTACGTCTATTATAATGATTCAACGAATAATCGCTATTTAAATGTGTACGTTAACTACTTAAATAACTTACTGTTAAACTGTGTACTGATGTTTGAAACAATTATCTTTTATTTGACAGCTGTCCTAGTGGTCACAATGGAGGGGGGCAGGTGAATACCTCCCAAAGGAGGCGCTAAATAACAGCCATATTGTCTTTTCATTCAATTGTGCGCTGTAACCTGACGTGTGAGGACTGCTTTTTGTGCTTTGTCCAATTCAACTTTATCTGACGTTCTTAATAAGTGTTAAATAACGTGAAGTGGTCATCGGTCTATGACGTAATACTGTTTAATTTATTTTCAAACTATAACACATAACAATAACTCAATAAAACAAAGGAAATCTATGTCATTTTTATTTTCTTTATTCTTCCGAATTTAGTGGCTGAGAAGGCAAGATGTCGGCATAGCTGATTGTTTTATATTTGCGGCTGTGCCACATCAAGCCAGCTTAAACCATTAATAATCTTCAGCTACAAACGGCAATTTTGTAATGCTTAAATTTTTTTGGTGAAATTGAATTATTTTAAACCGTTTGAATCTCCCACGAAGAAAATGTTAACCGTCATAATGTTGGTACTCCGAGTACGTGCGACAATAATGCTGCCAACATGATGTACTGATTGTCAGATTTTCACATGAATTTTCGCGAAGACACGGGGTGCGTTCGATATTTCGGTGCGATCGTTTAATTTTGGTGCAGTCACATAAAAATAAAACATTAAGTTACCCATAAAATTCTAAAAAATCATAAAATAACCTCGTTGTTTTATTTCAAATTTGGCTGTTAAATTATGTAAATACTGTTTTTTATTTTACTTTTAAAAAAACATTTCAGATCGGTTAAGGAAGTTGCAACAACTCTTTGAAAGTATAATTAATCTGTTAGTATTTTCCTACAATATCAAGTATGTTAAAAATAAATAATTTCATAAAAACCACATTGGAATATTTTTTATGCAGTTCAATGGTTTTTTAATTTTTTATTTACACTTTCTACAATCATAAAAGATCAACTTTCTTTATCAACACAAAGTTAATTAAGTGTATCAGTATACGGTTGTGAAAACTTGTCAACATATGTAACGAAAAAAATATATTTAAACTACAGTTTATTGTTTTCTTTAGCAAGCTCAAAAACTATAACAACACATCCAAGTGTTAGTAAAATCTATTCTTTTATGTTGTGATCTTACCAGAAAACTAACGTATAAACGAATAGTTAGAAATATTTTATGGTTTATGAAGATGGATTTGAACTGAAAGGTAAATGGATCGATTATGATCGGATGATGGTTTCGAACGCAGCTTGATGAAAAGTCGCCCCGAATGACGGCTGTCACTTTTAATAGTTTTTCACAGTCCGTGCGTGTTATTTTCGTCTTTTCGGCAATGGTGCGCTCGTAGCGGGAGGCGGGAGAACGCGTCTGTGTACTTAGGAGGTGTATAAAATAACGAAACGAACCGCGAAATAAACGATAAAATGGCGAATGTGGAGACGTTGGGCCTCGGCCCGCAGAAATCATTGTTTGTATTGGTGATAATTGTTGGTTGTTTTGCTGTATTATGGCCGCGGATTCTCAGCCCCATGTTTGTGGGTCCTGTCAAGGATAGCATTAGACCCAATAACTACGACCGAGAAGCGGGTGAGTGATTATTTTAATTCAACATGTTGTTGTCTAAAATTAGCCCTGCAATTCTATTTAGAAATTTTTCTCACTGAGCGAGTATGTGTAAACTTGCCTTCCTACCCAAATATAAAAATACTTGTCTGCTTATGAAATACATTACCTTGATTTTATTTTCTAGACTTGACATTTTTTTCACCATTTTCCAATCAACTTACCTATCAGCTTCATTTTTTAAATTAATTTTATTTATGAGATCAATTTATATTTACTTTATTGTTTAATTTAAATAAATCGATTAGATTTTGCGACTATTATGCATAAGTAAAAAATCCTTTTGACTAGTGGACAAACTTTTTTAAGTAATGTAAAATAGAGCTTTTTTTACTTACAAATTGTTTATTGATGATTCTGGTTTTATTACTTCTGTGTGTGAAGACCTTTTTTACATTGTATTACGAGCAGGTTCTGTATTATAAAATCACATTTTAGTTTATAATAAAAGTTAAGTAAATAGTACTGTATAAATACTTAACATATATTTTACAAAACGTACAGGTCTCTTTTAATTCCAGTCTATAATGTGCTAAATATCCCTTGAAACAAAAAACTGTATTCAAGTTTGTTAGTCAAAATTCAATCGTAATATTCAGAAACCCAGTCAACAGAAGAATTATTTTAGCGAAAACAAAAATCTATCTATTTCCTTTTTTTGTATGAAAGCGTCTACTTTTCTTTATTGACAATTTCGTAAAAAAGTATTAATGTTACTTTATCAAATATTTAGTCATGGGAATTTAAGAGGAAGATAGATTTGGGAAGTTATTAAAAATAATTTTTAATTACTTACAAGGTTTCTGAAAATTACAATTTATTTGCAGCCTCCGTGGTGTAGTGATTAAGACACTTGACTCACGCACGGAAGGTTCCGGGTTCGATTCCCGGTGAGAACACAAAAATTTGATATGATTTTTCTCCAGGCCTGTTGTGGTGCAAAAAAATTTAAATAAATTTAACTTATTGTAATTTATTATGGAAATAAAAGATAAGTGATAAGTTTTTGTATTCACAAATTTAGAATAGCCAGTGACCGATTTTATCGTGTTCGGAACATCTTCTAAGTAATAAAGATACTATACAGCAGAACCTCCTATATTCGTCATTAATCTGTTCTTGGGGATCTAACAAATGTAGAATATGACGAATATAGAAAAAAAAATTCCCACAAGAAATAACTGAAATTCAATTAATCTGTTTTCAACTCTTAAAAATGGTACAAAAAAATATGGTTTCAACTTTTAACTTTATTTTACTAAATGTGTAGATGTGGAAGAAGAGGATAATTAATTTTAAAAACACGAGTTGCTATCAATCAAAACTGAACAGCCAGCAGTAACATCAATTCCGATCATGGGGTTGCAGCCCCAGTGCTGGCGGTGGGAGTGACAACGAATATAGGAAATACTAACAAATATGGGGAAAAAAATTGTCATCAAAATGTAATGATTATCGAATATTTTGAATATGGCGTTGAGGAATATACTGTCATCATTATCAAAAACCATCTGTTTGCAAAAGTCCTGATTTTAGATATGTTACTTTTTAGTATTTATCAACTTTATCAAAATTTTTCAACACTGTAAATAATCATAATTAATAACACAATATGTCAATTGAACGTATAACTTACAGAAAGCAGTCAGTCTACAATTTTAAAAAATGAGGTATTGGTATTGTCGGGTGCAGTAAGGTCAACTCTATGTTCTGTTAAAAACACCAGGCCGCTTTCGTACAAAAAACTTTAATAATCGCCTTCTGAAAATAATGTTGGATCACAAAAATGGCATTTCTCAGTTTGCAGAAAACACCCACAGCACTAGAAAAATCTTACGGTACAAATTCTGGTGGGAAGATTAATGCCTCCTGAAATCTAGTTCTCATTAATAAATAAAAGCGGATAAATACAGGAGTATTTTAATTTTATAAATTAATTCATTTCAAAATACCAGTTAGTAATAAAAAAGCATGTTTTAATACAGAACGTCACCTCATACATTCAAAGTTTAAATGAGGTATCATTCAATATTCGATCCAGTTGTTTTCGGCAAAATGCATATTTTAGGTTGTGTGGTCAGCCAGACTTAAAAAAATTGCCAAAATTCCTTTAACTCATAATTAAATAATTATTTTTAAAGTAAACAAATGAATTAAGTGATTATTTACAATTGTGTAGCCTAATATAAATATAAAATAATACGTTCAATACATAATGACACAACATACATCAGAATTTTACTAGGGCTGGTGGTTTTCTGCAAAATGCACATCTTAGGTGGTGTGGTCAGCCAGACTTTAAAAATCATTAAAACTGGTGAAATACATAATTAAATTATTTCTTTGTGTTATAAAAAAACCAAATTTATCCATTTTTTATCATTTTTCAAAGTAAAAAACATTCCAACTGTTGTGTAGATTTGATTATTTACTCTTTTCACAAAAGTGCTATTATCTAAGTTACACTTTTCTGCTTTCGTCTGCTTTCTGCATAACTATCTTCAATTGTTTCTAAGCATAAAACCAGTATGTGTCATATCTACACTGTGTTTTTGCATTTGAATCTCTAGATGCTGTGTTATTGATTAAAAAACATTATATTGTTTTTCATACTGAAATATATTTTTGAATGGTTCAAAATTTCTTACAGAACATAACCTCATATTTAATTAATTTTGTGATTGTTTCAAAAAGCTGCCTTTTTGCTTATGAGGGCAGTATAGAGATTGCACTGTAGATACAAGATAATAAGTATAGATAATAATGATGCCAGTCTTGAAGATGTCTAGATAGCGTTGAAACCGGTCACTGGTTATTCCATTTTTTTTAATTCAATAATATTCTTATCACTCGCCCTTTATTTCTATAATAAAAAATAATAAGAAGTTTGTATATGTTTTCTTTTTTCTCAGCTACTTATTAAGCACCTATTAAACTTTGATAAATTGTTAGATTGGCAAGATTACAAAATTCTTATCAATGAATTTTACATTCAACTGGTTGATGATCCATCCCGTGGGAGTGAAAGGGTTCATTATTATTTTTACATACTTATGTGTTTAAAATAAAAATCCATTAATTGTAATAGACCGTTCATTTTTTATTTATTAATTAAGTACTTGAGTAGTTAGCACCTACATTAATTTTCCATGTGTTCAATGAATGTAATTATCGGCATACAGTAAAACTCCAATTATCGGGATTAATGAGTGCCAGTCATTGACGGATATGCAGAAGTCCTGATAATAACCATTAAATAAAGGAAATGTTTAGAAAGAAAACGTAAAATTGACTCTAAGATCACTTTTTATTGCTTTTGAAATAATACAGCCAATTGGAATCACATTTAAAACTTACTTAAATATGTCCAGCAAAGTTAATTGCTTTGATGAAGAAACTCTTTTAGGAGCATGTATTTGTTATTATAACATCTCCTGTATTTTTATTTCCTGATAATGATCTAGATATTTGGCAATCCGGATGATTGTAGTTCGGATAATCAGAGTTCTACTTTGCTAATAATTTATTTTGACTTATATTTATGTACTTAGTCAATTTTGGATTTGTCAAAGTGTTACGAAATCTTCACACATGTTTTTGTTCTCCCTGTTCTGTTATATTTATAAAAAAATATTGTTAAAACAACGATTTCTTATATAACAAACATATTCTGTCATATATATGTATATATATATTTTGTAAATCCAGTTGTGGTCCCGTGGCTAGTGTTGCGAACTCACATATCAGAGGTCTGAGGCTCGAACCCCACGCTACCCCAACTTGATATCCATTTTCTATTAGTGAGTTATTTACAACTCATTGAAAATGGCCACCGAAATTGAAATATTTGGGTAAATTATAAGAACGCAAATACATATTTCTTTTTTTCTTAAAAAAAAAAAATTGTATGGCACTAATTTTTTTTAAAACACTCGAGTATACCCAAATTTAAAAATAGATTGATCTGTTATTTGTAATTCACAAAATGTGGATAAGAGCTATTGATTTATTAAATATATTAAAGAAATTGTGTAGTATGCAGAAATTGGTCCTGCGTTGGTTTGGACATGCAAAGAAAGGGGAAGACCAAAAAACACATGACATGACCAAATCAAAAAAATGGTCAAAGATGGACATGAAGGTACTATTTGCAAACCTGGCAAAATTCATCTTTCTTTATTTTGAGCAAATCACAAAAAACTGATACAATAATAGCTTCAACATTTTTTTTTATTTTTCAAATTTGTATTATAACCAGTTAATATTTTATATCTAGCTAGTGATGAAATAATCATGATTGTGTCGAGAAACAATAAATTTAATTTTGGAGATTGGCAACTTTGCAATACTCAAGTAGAGGTTGCCATGCTTGCAATAAACCCTTTAATTTGAAAGTCAGATTCTTACAAAATTAGCCGTATTTTGAACTGAAAATATTATAATTATTGTAAACAATTGAATTCTGAATAAATTTCAATTCATATCGCACTTTTTTAAGATTTTGGATTTTACCCGGTTTGCAAGTAATACCCTCACATGTAACATGTTGGAATAGTTAGCATGTGTGCTTGGAAAGATGTATGAACTTCTATTCTATCAAGTGTGCTCTCTCTAAACAGTGCAGTGTAATACTTGAATATGTAGACTCATCCGTCTCCCAATGATATAGGATGCTGCGACGTCATATCAGAGAGCGATGTAAACGCCGTCAGGATAATGGCGGAAGTTTGCGGAAACATTCTCCGGAACAACCGTGAACAATTGGACAGCAAAATGGAGCAAGCCCTGTCAAGCGGGAAGCTGACCAAGGAAATCATATCCACCTGCAGACAGGAGGTCAACAGAACTTGCGGCGTCGACATAGCTCTGTTCCTTGACCACAATATTCGCCTAGGCAAGACGTACAAACAGATACTCGACGACGTCCGCTCCTACAACAGCTCGAATTGCCTGAAAATGAACTATGGCGTCGCTCCATGGGCCCTGGGTGTTCCTCACTTGGTCGGAAAATTCTTCTCCAAGAGTCAGTTATATTTTTTATATCAATAACCGATATTCGCATGATTTGGAGTTTGTTTGAGTTTTTATACTAATACGGCTGAACATAGGCTTTGTTTTCAGCTTCTACGATATAAAATACACTCCTCATAAATTTAACTTGAAAATATTAAATAACAAAATGTGGATAGCATTGTAATATTCTCAGAGTAATGAGGCGCTACCGCTGTAGAGCCGCCCATACGGACAAAAATCATTCTAGGATTATCAATCACAAAGTTAGCTATAGTTTACAGTAAAACAATTGGCATGTAGGTACAAGGGGTAAAAAATAAGCTATTACGCACAGCTTACCATTATATTTGACTTTCGATAATAATGTTTTATAGTAACCATGTTTATGGGAAAATAAATAAAATAATAGTGGGCATTGAAAGCAAAGATAGCAACCTCCAAAAAAATTTTTTTTTTTGTTATGATGTCATTCTGTAGTTTATCAACTTTTTTGTAAAAATCATGAGTTGAGTTGCAAATGTAGTTTAAAATCATACTTCTGATGGTTTGAAAATAGTGTTTCGAAGCAACAGCAATATCCATCAGCCGTTTTATTCGACCAATGACAGGCTTGAGATTTAAATTTCCAAAATGGCCGTGCCATACAAATATTAAGAAAGTTTTTTTAATTCGTGTTTCTATTAAGGTTAATTTATTAGTATCTTAAAGTTTAAGTTCAGTGAAAATAACATTACTAACATAAAGACTCTTTGGCATTAGTGTAGCAGATTTTGTTATTTTTCTCGAAAACACCAAAACGGGAGTTTGCTATTTTTGCTTCCAATGCCTTCAATTGTTATTTATTATAAATCACCACCACGGTTCAGATTTTTTGCTCACGCTGCTCTAACTAAACTGTTATTTAGAAACCGTTTCACAAAACAGTTTAATTTGTGAAACGGTTACTCCTTTTAAATAACCGAAAGGCCCATCTCTAAATACAATACGAGGCGGACTAATCTGCACTTGATTTCCTCTTTCAGGATTCTTAGCTGAAGGTAGCCATTGAATGGAAAACACTCCTCCAGCGTTCTGGTTCTGTTCACTCGGAACTAAATTATTTTTTCTACTCGTACGTGGGAATTTTCATAAATATCGAGACATTTCATAAATTAATATCATATTTTATTTATTCAGAAACCCAAATACTCTTTGCATTTGACGTGCTTCAGTTTGTTTGAATTTCTGCTAAATGTATCCGGATGGCTGCGATGTTTACGTGTGCATGATTTTCGGAAGATCAAAAACAACCTTCTCCAAACACACAAAATTCGCAGAAATGTAAATCTATTGATTCCCATGTAGTAATTTGTTTAGTGGGGATTTATTTCGGGTTTTACTACCTATCATTGAGCATTACCCGATTTCACTCTCAAGTTGATTTATCATTGAAGATTTAATTTTCAAAATATGAAAATAATTTGAGTTGTAGCAAAACCTACTTTGGAGGCTTTATCTACGTTTGCTTGAACCCAAAAAACAGTTTTTTTACTTTGTACACACAGTGTATTCAAATGTTCAGTAACACTACGTAATTGTTTTACTGCCTGTCAGTAACCAAGTAAATATACACATTTCGTGTGTAGGCACACTAGAAAGTTTTATTTGAAAATGTTACGACACTAACACGTTAACATAGGATTATTAAACATTTTAACGCACTATACATATCACAATAAATGTCTGAACATGTTTAGCTACTCACCTGAACATTTAAAAAATATTTCAACATAATGAACATAATATACGAACGATGTAATATACATTTTAAACACTGCGTAGTCCTCCTTAGAACAGATTTTCCTAGTGAGGAGGACTCTAGGATAATTTTTGTAAATTTTTTTGGAGCCCTTTTCTGTTCAATCTTATAATGGATGAAATTATAGGAGAGACAAAAAAATTATCAAGGTACGCTGCAATGAGGAAATTCATTGGTTTTTTAATTTTTTTTATTTGTAAATTGGCTATTAAACGAAGCCAAAATTATTTTTTCCAATTTTTATATATCGTATTATCAGCACTACGATTTGTTATAGTTTTGTATTTCTGAAATAACTCCGCGTGCGACATCATAGATTATTTTCTGGTAATTATCAATCAGTTCTTTATTTATTTATTTATTAAGGAAATCATACAGTCTTTATATTAATACAAGGTACCAAAGAACAATTAAAAAAAGTAAGACCAATTACAGATTTCACATTAATTTATTACAAATGCTGGAGGAGAGGGGGAAAAATAATTTAATTCCAAAAAAAAAAATATTAAATAAAAAGTAAATAAAAGGGAGAAGACATTGTATAGCTCCAACTATACTTTCCTCTCTCTCTCTCTCTGCTTCCATGAACATTTATATTTCTTAGTAAAAATTCACAACCAACAATAATTAATTAGATGCAGGTAGTAGATGTACATATGAATAAGTAAAAATTAAAATTAAAACAAGCAAGCAAAACGGAAGTCTTCCATAACTCTCATATCATAGGTTGATTCATATGAACCAGGGACGTCATTCAAAGTAGTTTGTTTTTATTAAAATGTTTTTTTATTATTTTTTCGTATATTTTTAGGAATCTTTGCCGTACAATTTAATGCTCCAATTTTTACCGCGCGCAAGAAAACATTTATTGTATCCAATTTCCTGTAGGGCTAAAGTTCCTCATTGGTGTACCAATGCAGTTCCCTATGCATTAGGTGCGGAAGGAGAATGACGATGATGGTATAGGGAAAAATTATAAAATTAAAATATTTCATTGTCATTATATTATTATTGTATAAAATGTCTTGTCAAGCTAAGTTCTCTAGCGCGTCAATATGAAGTATTGTGTTCTCTTAACGTATATTAAATTACAAGAAACAAGATTCTCTTTTGACATTTAAAGAAATACCTGTGTGAAGGAACAAAGCAACAGTATTGTGCATAATTATTATTCTACAACTACTTATACATTCAATACTTTTTATAGAGATTGTCTTTTGAGTTACTTTTAAGAGCTTTATTGCAATAAATAAGATTTTTAGGACAGTTTATTGAATGAGACAAATCATACAGTTTATCGAACCCTAGGTTGTAGTTCCATGGTAATGTCGCAGACTCGTGCATCAGACAAACTTAGCTCTACCACTACTTTACACTCTCAGAGTAATAATTCACTCACGCTTAAAGAGAAGTCCTTTAGCTCTATTGCAGATAACAAAAGCGTTTCAAATTTTTGGTTTGGGTTTTAGTTTAACACCAAATGTGTAATAGACAGTTGCGGTTAGCGCTTGCAATTCTCGACCTGAGTACCTACGACCCGTTGTATTGCTGTAAACTGTAGCTAACTCATAATTGATGATTATAAAATGGTTTTTGTCTGTATGGACGACTCTATGAGCCAGTGGGGTATTATAACTCTAAGTTGATGCCTATTTTATTTCACATTTAATTATGACTAGTTTGAAATACCCCCAAAATTAGAATATTTGGATGAATCAAAGATATCCAATTATTTCTTTAGGAAAATAAAAACTCCCTTCGAAATACGGTAAAAAACCGTGTGCTTTTGAGCTATCACACGATGTCAAATTTTATTCAAATATAAATAGATGACAAATGATAGAAAACAATTTTTTTCATTGTTTAAAACAACATAATAGGGTCTTTAAATAAGCAAAAAATTACAATGGTATTCATATTTTTTTCACATGACATTGGATAAATTTTCTACAACGGTTTAAAATATGCACATTTTTACCCGAAAACGAGAGTTTTCACGCCCTGTGGAACAAACGGCACATATCATGTTTTGACACCAAACTTGTACACAATGTTTATTAGGAGCCCAGTCGGCGGACATAACACGTGATGCCAAAATGACGTGACACCATCTGCCAACTGTTTTCTATGTGCCATTTTTAAATCTGAAAATTATAAATTCAAACTTGTTTTGAATACTTTGATAGTTATATCATTAGAATCCTAAAAATCTGCTCTGAATTTTTATTAAATTTTTTTTTTTTACATTATTCCAGACTTGTGAAAATACCCTTTTAAAGCAGTGGTATTCAGATACATACATAGGTACTCCATCAAACTAAATGTTTGCCTGAAAAAATTTACATTTATATATTATCCTTAGTCTCAAAAACATCGTGGGTCAAAAGTATTTTCAGTTTTTCCAAATTTTTATAGACGAGATTTTGAGATTTGACCCCCTGGCGAATTGTTAATATTTACATATTACAACAGAGATGGAGAACATTTTAGAGAAGATAAATTATTTCAACTGTTTTGTAAAGTTCAATAGCTGAAACCTTTTCAAAAATCAACAATTGGGAGGATGAGGAAGTTCATTGCCACTGAAAAATGGATTTAATTATTTTTTTCCTAAATGCGGTAAAAATTAGAGCACTGTACTGCGAAAATTCCCAGGAAACATACGAAAAAATTCATATAAATGAATCAAGTCACAATTTCTTAAAGATCGACCAATGATAAGAGTGTTGTGATAGATTTCCAGTTTACGGTCAATCAGCAGAACTCACCGAAAAAACGTGATATCACAGGTGGAGTAATTTCAAATCTCAAATCTTAAAAAAACCAGAGCACTGAAAATACGATACATAAAAATAAATAATAAAAAATGTTGACTAAGTTTGAGTCTTAACAAATCGTCGGTGATACCGCGTAACCTGTTTTTTTTACGAAAATATTTCGCTGAAATATATTCATCGTAGTAACTGAGAGTCGTTAGTTTTAATTTATTGCTATTTTTACTCTGAATAATAATAGTTTTTCTGATACTCTAGCGGTAGTTTTGGTTGACTAAAATCGTAAGTAATATCTTAACAGATCGCTTTTTAGGTACCCCTGCCAAAAAATCCATTGATATTTACGCAGTGTTGCAGTATCACTGACGAAGTAAAAAATATTTTAAAAACCACTTAACTTCCTCACTGAAGAAATTTGGATGTTCCGACTTTGGCAGAGTCGTGAATGTTACGCAGCTAGTAAATTGGCCACTTCAACCAGCCAATGACAGGTCAGCCCTGTAAATGTCAAGACATCCATGTACCCTTCTGTAAAATGTTCTTCATCTCTACTGTAATATGTCAACACTACGGATAAGTATTGTCATGTTTATAATAAATATCATGTTATTTATTTATATACGGCATGTTATGTTTTATCACCATTCTTATTCTAAGGGGTGGGAGTCAGTGCTATTTAAGCTCCTATGCAGCTGAAATAATGTGTTTACGTGCGTATAGTTACAAAGCTTTTACATAAAGTTGTTTTATAGATTTTACATTAAGATTTTCAAATATACCGAGGGAGCTAGTTCTGATTGGGACTCTTAAGATAATTTTTATTAAAGCTTTTTGTGCAATTATTATTTGCTTGATCAGTGTGTCATTTGCACATCCCCATCCAATTATCCCATATTCCAAAACTGATTGAGTTATTAGTTATACATTAACTCAATGTGATTTTTTTATTGCAGTTAACACAACGATATCGAGTATAGTTTGTCTCTTGACTGGTATTGGTTTCTGTTCCCAGGTGTCCGTCAGGAGAGGCCGCCGCACCTTCAGCACCCCCCCCTTCACCCCGCCCTGCGCGAGCGCGGGCGCGCCATCGTGCCCGCCGCCGCCCCCTCCCGCTCGCCGCTCCCCGGCAGGGTATGGCCCTCTCCGCTACACGTTTACCTTTCCAATTACTCCAACCAGGTGGGTGACGCCTTGTCGCGTCGTGAGACCCCGCTTTCTAGAGCAGACCGCCTCGGACCCCGATACCTTCGTGCGATAATGCTGGAAACTGGACTTAAACAATGAACACTATAGTAGGGCGAAGCGCAATAACGGGAAATTTTAAATTAACCCTTGTGTGGCTATGTGTCACATAAGTTTACCGAGAATACAAGACTCGATATATCTCTCTTATTTTTTTTAAATAATGACCTACCTGAAATAACAGGAAAATTTTAATTAGCCCCTGTGTGGTGGCTATGATGTCACATAAGTTTACCTAGAATACAAGACTTAATATATTGCTCTTATTTTTTTTAATAATGAAGTCGTATTTTACCATAACAGCCCTAAATTATATTATTACTTTTACAAATTAAGGAAAATTATTTTGCTATGTAAGATGACATTACATCACCTTTTTCAAAGGGATTTTTTAGGTTTTTTGCTAAGAGTTTAAGTAATATGAAGCCATTTTTTTAATCTTTGGTAATATTGATTTGTGTTGTCTGCACATTTAAAAATCTTTATTTTTTTTTCAACATTTTTGCAGTTTATTAACAGAAGAGGTTACGTTAGAATTTTTTTATTTCTATCGGGTTGTGGTCTCTTGAAATTCAATAAATAATTTTAAATCTGATAAGCATTTTTTAAAGTATTTTTTGCATTCTTTGCGTTTTCATTATTTACCCAAATATTTCAATTTTGGAGGCATTTTCAACGAGTTGTAAATAACTTGCTATTTGAAAATAGGAATAAAGTCAGGGTAGAGTGTATGTAGTAGTATGAATCTATGGCATAACCCAGGTTCTCACCCGTGGCTAGTGTCAGGGACTCGAGGATCAAAGGTCCTAGGTTTGCACCCCGCTCTATCACAACTTAATATCTATTTTCTAATTGTAAGGTATCTACATACAACTCGTTGAAAATGGCCCCCAAAATTGAATCGTTCAACTATCATTTTGTTTGGTTTCCAGAATTATTTAATAAGAAATGTAATAACACTTACTAATACGCTCTCATTCTTAGATCTTAACACTTTTCTCATCTGATTTGTGAGTGTCTGTGAAAGGTAACCTAATTTAATCTAACCATACACATCTAAATACTCACAACACTTTTTAATAAAGAAATCATTACATTTTTGCTGGAAAACTATTTTTTAAATTAAGCTTGTCAATTTTTATAAGACAAAATTAATTTGCGGTAACTTTTCTCTCACGGATCCTCTCATATAGAAACATGATTCATTTCCAATTTTTTTCAATTATCAACTTCCAATTGGACCACAGTTAATGATATTATGTAAATCTTATTTGACTGGGACACAATATCTACTCCTGCCATGTAATTATTTAAAATTCACGTAGGCTATATCCATCTTTTCACTATCAATGTCTATTGAACTGCTTTCGACGGCTTCAGCCGGCATAATCGCAAACTTGTTAAAGCTAACTCATACAAATTTGACCTTTTTTTGTGTAGACTATAGAAATGTGAATTTAGCCTTTAGAACCAATAGTAATTTGACAAACTTAATTTTTTTATCAAATAAAATTAAAAGTTATTATTTTTATTAGCAACCATGAAATACTAATTACATATCATACTAATTAATAATAAACAAAACTCATTATAAAAAGGATGCTTATAATAAATAAATACAACTTTAGTAGTGAAATTTAAATATAATACATATAATAATAAACACGCAAAAAACATTTCATTCTCCAAACCAATTTAAGATTATTATCACAGTTTTCCTCACTTTTACTCTTTAATACCAATTCACCGATTATAAAAAAAAGAGTCAGCAATGAGTAATTTTCTTTTAATTTTTTTATCAATTTTCTGTTATTCATTGGCAAATAACCATTGTTCACCTACATATACAATTTTAAAAACTCTCAGTACAAAATATCCGGATTTTGTCAGATTATTCTTCATCCTAACACAACCTTTCTACCTGTAAATATTACGTAGATATTTCCAAATTCATTAATAATATATCAATTTGAAATGTCTGATTTTCTTTTTGTTTATCTCCGGTTTTAATATTTTGAGATAAAATGGATAAATGTAAATGTATTATCTATCAAAATTAGCTTGGGAATTTCTACATATGCATATATGCGGTGTTTCAGGGCCAGACCGCGAAACTTCAGAGGAACATTCCTCGTGTAAACTTTTTTTTAAATCCCAATAATTGTTTTTCGAAACCTCACTTTCTTTGGAGACAATCCTTAATGTCTCGGACTAGCATCCCTTCCACAAACCCTTACCTAGCTGCTTCCCTATTTCGCGTTCGGTGCGTATCGCTTCATTGTTCACATACGCATTTAATCTCTTTAGAATTTTTTTATTTTTTTTAAATTCGTTTTTCCAAAAATTTAATAAGGATATTGTTAAAAGTATATCATAAAAAATGTTTCTCTTAAGTTTCGCTTTATGGCACTGAAAAACCGTGTGTAACTCTTTTATGTGATTTTGTGTAAAATGTATTTTTTTCTTGGTTTTATTATTTGTGTTTTGTTTTCCGTAATACTTTACTTTACTTCTTAATCTCAATCATTAAAAAATGACTGTTTTTTTTTATTCATGGTCTGAAACATATTGATTTATTCCGATTTACACAATCAAGAAAATCTTTTGATCTACACAGAATTTTATAGACACAATCTTAAATTTTTTGTGTGTAGATCATACCAGGGTTTATATTATGTTTATTTGGCTAATGTGTTTGTATATTTGTTTATTTCCCAACTTTTTACAGAACAGAAGATCTTTCATAGAGTTGTAACATCATATGTTTGTTTGAGGAGAGTTATAAATGTATATAGTTGTAAATGCAAAAAAAAAAATCATTGCAGATAGATCTCATAAACTTTTATCCTTCTTCTTTGCCTTTATCTATTTTATTCATACATAATAGAGCAAAATGCTAGCTGCAACACCATGAATTAATAATAATTCATTTAAAAAACAGTTATAATGGCAATATTTTAAGTTCGAGTGATTTCAGAAATATAACTGAAAAAATGAAATTAGAAATGCAGTCGATCGAGTCTGTACTATTATTTAACATATGGATTAATTTAGTATTGTCGGTTTTAAGCTCAATATTTTCATTCATTCTTGCAAACTAATTAACATCATACATCCGGTGGAAGGAATAAATATTTACTCTGTAGTTTTCTTGAATGGAGCAGTAATGAAGACTTCACATTTTAAATATTTATCTAACTTTTTAACACACAATACTAATGAGAATCTGTTCTTTTTCTTGGTAAATTATTTTACATCTTCTCAACAACTTTTATTTCTTTTTACATTCTTAACACATACCTATTTTAATTTGAAATATTAACACATTCGCTTCCACTTTTTTCTCGTAGAATCCACTCATATAGACACATATCATAATGTTATTATTTTTTGGAATATTTTAATACCGATTGTACCATAGTTGATGGTTTGAAGTAAAGATGTGAAAAATTGTGTTGTGACACTTGCCTTGCAGACTGTTTTTTATAGGCACATAATATATACTATTACCGTGTAATTACTTCAGTTTTAAATAGGTTGTAGCAGTCTTTTCACTACTCACGGCTTTAGCCATTATTTCTTAGTTGAGAATCGTGAATTTGAACTGGAGAGATTTTAAAAATTGGGTACATAGAGAAAAAAATACAAAATAAACGAACAAAGAATATCTTTTGGTATATTTGAATTCATAAACATATAGTAAGATCTTTTTTTTAAAAGACATGCTAATAAAAAATAAGTTTTTCAATAAATACACAGTAGTGTGCGACTAGTGAAGTAAATTATAAACATGCTTTAAAAAGTATCATTTATGCATAAATCATATAAAAAAAATTCATTCAAGTAACTATGGCAAATAATTAATAATAGCAAAATAAATAATGTCTAAAATACGCAACAAACAATAGCATAAGAAAACGCATCATCATCATCATTTCTTTCCCGCACCTAATGGTGCATAGGGCACTGCATTGGCACACCAATCGCAGTGTATCTTAATCATATTTTTTGTTACACGAAGGTAAGATGATCAGTCTTACGCTTCAGGTACCAGCCCAGGGACTATGAAATATTCTGGTGTGAAAACACCCTTTTAAATAAATATTTTTAATCGACCATGTCGGGAATCGAACCCGAGACCTTTCGAATGGTAGGTAGGTGTTGTGTATAAATAAGAACTTATTTACTACATATACAAACGTTTTTTATAACAAGATAAAATTATATCAAATACTCGCTGTTGTAAAATAATGAAAGAGGATACATTATTGACTGATTTGTTGATGTTAATATAAGTTGTATACGTTTTTTTCCCAGTGAAAAGAATAAGATGACACAACAAAAAAAATAAATAACTAATTATGTAAATAATTCATGGCATCTTCACCGTACACTGCGTAAATACCACCAGCAGCTTTGGCAGCTTCATTCCCCGATTGAATGCGAACAGAGGCTGTCAAAAATGCTTTATTTCATCTACATGACATTACAATTGGAAGGCTTGTTCAAACAAAATAATACATCAAAAGAAAACACAATATCTTGTAGGGCAGAAATTTTTCTTTCGAATGACGTATATTTGCAATTTCGTTTTGATGCTCATTTTTATTGGAATAAAACAGACACAACTTATATTAACAGCAGTTGAAGATATGTAGATTAAAACCAGTGTGAAGGATAAGAAAAAAGAAGGAAATAAGCTATTAAAAATAATAAATATAATTTTTTTTAACAGGTCTCAAGTATTGCAATTATAATACAGAGTTGTATGAGAGTAAAATATAAGTTAGCACTTTACTTTAAAATATATATATCTCTTAATCTTACTGCCAGAAATTTAGTATGAAGGATCAGGAATATAAACACAACGATATTACGTCATTTCAAAATGACTGATCTATAAAATACTTGTTATTTCATAATTGACCATGAATGTCTTAACTGTAAAAAAGTGTGAGATTTTGATTGTAAATAATGACATGGTTAACTATTGCCATGTGTGCTTTATTATGTCACTGGGTGATGTCAACGTCTGCATAGCTTCCCATGTGTCAAACACATTCCTACTTCCGCACACAACCGATAAAACGAACTGAGTTCCTAAAGCTCGTAAAATGAGACCGCCGCAAAATACCCAAACATAAACTTGACTTTGCCATCAAAAATGTAAAAGAACCAACAAAAAGGCACCTTCACTGTGATAATTGGCAGCATATCCTAACCTCTCACATGAAAGCGTGTCACCAGATCGACCCGTGCAATTCCGCTCCCTGCCCAATAGGTTAGAGAGATTATAATCTCCTGTATGTGTCAGGGGTACTTGCGGCGTTTTAATGGAAATGTTTTGTCTGATGTCTGTAGCAGTGCCATGTATCTGGCAGTCTATTTTAAGCCTGTCTCCCAGTGGCCTGGTTACTTGTATTACGAAGAATTGCAGTTCAAATACACTGCTCCAATTTTATCGGCGACATTATTTATTGCGTTCAATCAAGGATTCATCGTCTGATTCTTAATGCCGTAGTAATAATTGATAAACAAATTTGTCGAAATATTTATGTTTGCAAATTAAATTACATTTTGCCAAAATTGGTGAGTTGCCAATGTCATGTTTTTGATAGATCGACATCACAGATGAATAGGGTGTATTTTAAGGAATTGTAGGAGAATTTAATAGGATACGTATATTAACCCTATATAGGGCAAGACTCTGAGAAACTAATTTTTAAATACTTATTTACGTTCATATATTATATTCAATGGTTTAGAATTTTTTTTCTTTAGCTAATGGTAAAAACGTATTACCAAAGACCTTTAAAGGGTTAAGAAGAAGGAATCTATCTAGTATAGGGCAGTAGAAGAAAATATGTTTTGAGTATATCTAAATGTTTGTAGACAAGGCTGGATTTCACTCCCTAGGGAGTAAAAATTGAAATTTATTGCAAAAGAGAGGGAAAATATTTTTGAGAAAATAACATGAAAGTCTAAGCATTTTCAGGGCTTGTGACATGTCATTGGCTGGTTTATGTTGTCATTAAAATCATATAAATCCGCTCGAATTATCCAACATATTTTCATCATTATTCCCGATTTGTGAAAATATCCTATTGGGAAATTTAAAAATGTGTTCATGTTTATTTTATTTCCTGTAAAACTAGGATAATTAAATATAATTGATTTCTGCCTGGGTGTTCTGTGATGTAATTCACCACTGTAATTGTTGGGCCTCTTGTCCTGCTGTGGTGCAAAAAAGTTGAAATTTTGCCAAAGATGATAAAAAGCACATCAATTTATTAATTAAGAAAAATCTTTGAATTTTTCTCCAAATCCAATTATGCATTGCAATACCACGGCGCTAAATCAGATTGCGATGTTATTTACGTTGTGTTATTTTTAGAACTAATAAATGTAAAATTTACACAGTTTTTCAGTAGATTTTGTCATTTGGCAACGAGCCAAAACTTTCTGCTAGAGAAATGTCCTCTCCGAACATTATATTAATTTTAAACAGTAATAAATATTGTTCATCATTTCTTATATTCACTCTTTGTGTGAAAAATATTCCTGTGATGTCTTTTTAAATTAACAAAATAATTGCTTCATAATGTAACATTTAACTGAGAACGTAGTGAACATACGTTTACTTAACATGAAATTCTACCTCTAATATTCTTCTGCCTCCTGGCTGTATAACCCATTTACTTGGGGTCAGCACTACTAGCCCTCAATCTACTCTACACTTTGAACTAGGAGATTAGTTGTTTGTTTATTTTTTTACGGCTGGTTGCCACCTGACGCCAAGGCAGTAACCCCTCTTGCTAACTGGGTCTTAGGATGCCACCGTTGACTATTGTTCCTCCGCTGCCATCCTCAACACAACATCCTGCCCGACGCCGCTGTCTAGAATTCACATTAATCTAGGATTGTAATTTACAGAGCCCCTTTTCTACCCATTTATTTGACATAATGAGGACAAAGTAAGTCCAATTTAAAGCAGTTACGATAAATAAACGAGTTTAGAACATTTTTTTTTTTGAGCAATGGATTATAAAAAAAATTAACTTGTCGTGTTGACTTTACGGGACAGTTTATTAAAATACGCTCTAAGAGATGAGGACTATCAAAAAAATTGTTTAAAATGTTGAATTTTAATTAACAGTTTATTTCTGGAGCCATTGCGCCCCCCTGTGGGTGAAAACTTGGTTTTATTTATTTATTTATTTATTTCATTTTATTTGGGATTTTTACAGCTATTACATAAACAAAATAATTAGAAAAATCTTAACAATACTAAAGCCAATTACAAAAATCCACTGTAAATATAATGACACATAATATATAAGAAAAGAAGTTTAGTAATTTTATTTGTGTGACGTTTGTATTCATGTGTATGTGAATGTGTGTATGCGTGAATGAATGAGGGAGAGGATACATGTGCGCGTGGGAATGAAAGAGGGAGAGGGTGCGTTTGTATGGGTGCGTAAGTATGAAAATAATATATTTGCTTAAAACTTGTAAATTATATTAAAAATGGTACAATAAAGAGCTTAGTAAAAAGTTAGAAACCTTTTTGTTAAAATTCAAATGACGAAATGATATAAATTGTTTTTTTTTTTTTTTTTTAAGTATGTTAAATTTCAAAACCGTATTATGAAGAAAAAAAAAGCATTTTATTTTTTAAATTTAACTTAAAAACAATATGTTATTTTAGTTTTCAGGCTCCCCTGGAAATTTTACTTTTTTGAGTCATAGTCTTTTTTTATCAGATGTGCGATATCTATTTACTGTAGGTTGGTGTCCTGAACATTAATTTATCATAAGAGTTTGATTTTATGCAAAATAGGCAGAATTGAAAAGTGATATTTATATTTTGTTTTGTCCAGCCGATGCCCGTGCGCCCCCCAATGGGTGGAGCGGGGGGTGTGGTACCCCCTCCCAAGTCTTCCGTTGGATTCCTGATGCCCCTCTACACCCTTTGCATCGTGGTCTTCTTCTTCTACACCATTTTCAAGGTAGGCAATACCACATAAATAAATTATTATCATTTTTTTTTAATATTTAACCATTTATAAGACACATAGAAAAAGGTGTTCTGGAAGTAATTACATCAATTGGTACATGATTAAAACACCAGGTTTACTAGTATGGAAGGGCTAGCTGTTCCTAGATATTGTAATAAATATGGCAAAAGGACACCGTAATACAGTATACCCATGTAATAAGTTAACGAGCAATATTAAGAATAGTGACTTTAATACAGAAGTGAGACATATGCTCAAATTATGGCTAGTGGAATAAAGTTTTTATATTAACGATAGTTTTAATTTTTAATAATATAATAAAATATGACACAATTTGGAATGTTTTTCAAATAAAATGATTATTAATGTAGGTTATGAAACAATCGAAGCAATATATAAGAACCTGCTGACGAGTTGTATGCTTACAATTCAGCAATACTTTCATTTTAAGATTATTGTGTAAATATTTTTGAAAAATAAATTTATAAAATATTTTTTAAATACCCGAAACTACTCAAAAATGTACAGACAGTGATTAATTAAATCAAATGCATTCTTATATAAGAGATTTATGTCTGAGTTATTTTACACCTGGACAAATTTGTGTCTATAGGAAGCAAAGGATTCATGTTTGTGATTTCCACATATCCACAATTTTCAGGACTTGTATATGTCTAGTGACGCAACGCAATATGACGCAACTTAGGTTAAGGCGTTCGCAGTACGTGTCCAAATCAGGTCCACCGCCTTACCCTCAAAAGGCTCGTTATAGGAGGCTTCTGCGTGGGTTCTCAGACTGCAATGCTGGTGATGAAATCAAACCACCTTGTACTAATATTGTCCTTAAGCGCTTACTCTCAAAACCCAGAAGTTTGATGTTTTGAGTTTTGTTAAGGTTCCAGGATTTGCCCCCGTGTAGGAGTAATGGCATAAACAAGCATTTCATTTTGACCAAGACAGCACGCATCGTCAAAACAATAAACCTGTTTTCTATCTGTTTAGATGGTGTTCAGTAAAAGTAATAACGTTGTGACCTCGCCAGTTCGTCAGCAGAGTTACATTGACAGGCCAGAATCCAAATTCCATCAGTCTGTCTTCAAAGGGGCTTCCAAGAGAGATCACCAGACTTCAGATACACGATTGGGTCAGTATATTCAATATGCATATTTATCTTACCCTATATGGTGGCTTTAATTTGTGACTAAATATCGGGCAGGCAGTACAGACAATTTGTTGGTATCGACACAACAAAAGACTTGTGCAAAATGAGGGTTTGTCAGTACCGAGATTTAGTAACAAATGATGTCAAAGAATGTTAAATCTTATTATTGAGACTTTGTTTTGTTCAATCCCAAATCACATCGCCGAAGAAAGCATAAATATGAAATTTAAGAAACAATTACAGATTGGAATATGTGTAATAATGTCATGTACTAAATGTTTTATAACCGACAAAAGATCTGGAATAAAACTGTTCATTTTCAAGTAGAAATTAAGTTATTCACTGAACATTTACAATTTCAAATATATGTATTTTTTCTTTCTAGTCCTGATTAGCTAGAAATTTATTGTGTTAAGCCAGGATTTTTCAACCAACACGCTCGGTAATGTTTTTAAAAAAAAAACCAGCAAACACAGTTTCATAAAAAAATATGCAGAATTTGTGTAAAATTTTTAAAATATTTATTCCTTAATATTAATATTGTACCCTTTAGAGTAAACACTATCAGCATTTTTTCCAATCCTTGAAACATTTCCAGAAAGCAGTTGGTATGATAGTTGGCCTTCAGTTTCGTCAGCGATTTTAATCTTTCCCTCGATGTCGGAAAACTTTCATAATAGAAAAGGAAAAGTCGCAAGGGGTTATGTACGGTAAATAGGGTGGCTAGATCATTAATACTGTCTATTCTTTTTGTAAAGAGTCACAAACAAGCCACGCGGGCACATCATTTTTTCTCTGAGATAATCTTGAAAATTCGCCAATCACACCAAAATGCTTCTACTAGTTTGTCTGTCATAAACCAACTAGGCTTCCAAAACAGCTGAAATTGACAGATTAATCATGTGTACCAATCTAAGAAAACAAAATTTCCTCTTACAGTTACGCATTTAAATTCAAAATCAAAATATTTTTTGTATTTTTTTATCAAACCTCGTAAGTAAAGAATAGAAAAAAATGCCTTACGTGAATATGTAAGTCAACTACCTATAGGCAGAATGGGAATGTTACACAGTGTGTCAAGTGATCATTAAACCCATAACAAATCATAAGCTCTGTAAATGCCTAGACTTCTATATTCTCAATAGCTTCAACTCTTTTGATTATTATATATCTACATACTATTTTATTTAATATTCAGTTTTTGGGTCGATTCAAAAATACTTTATTTATCAACTGCTAGTGTAATTAATTAATCTTGTTTATTTTTGCGCTTTTCAATCTCAGGACCTAAAGAGCGAGACACAAGTAAGTTTAGATGGTTCTCTGTACTTATTTTTCGTTTAATTATTGGAGATGCATATCTCACAAATAGTTTTATCTCGAAAAATCTGATTTTACGGAATAAATTATTTAAAAATATTTGTAATACATAATTTATTTATTTTTACTTAGGTTTTTTTTAAATAACTATCTGATTTTGAAAATATTAGTATTTTCATTAATATATTTATATGTGCAAGCTCTATCTCCCCACTAAAAAACAGCTGTAATTTATAAATGAATGTGTACTTACACATTAAAAAAAATCGAAGTATGAATTTTGACCAATTTTTATCTTGACCAGTCTGTTTTTTGGTTGGCCAAAAGATATTGCTTTTAGCTTTTAGCTACAAGCCGGACAAAGTGGATATAAATAAATTAATTAATTTCCAGTGGAATCTATATGACACTAGAATATTTTAACATGAATATAGAGTGTCCTCTGGTTAGGTTAGTCTCCATCAAACACGGCTCAGCCCGTTCTAAGATGGAGTTTGTTTTAATGAATAGTTATGAAATTTTTGAACATGTTATCAAATTTGACAACCATAATTATAAGCTTTGTAACAAGTGCATACGGTTTGCAATTTAATTTTTACAGTACACGAACATCTCATCTTGCAACAGAACAGCAAAATACAAAATATTCTTATGGTAACAGTTAGGCAAATAGCACTTTGATGCGTGTTAATTATTAGCCTCGTGTTTGCCCACTTTTGGTGCTATGTTTGACTTGTCAATTTTCACATCCAAAGTAAGTCATTTCTACAGTAGTTCGCAGCCTGATGCTATTTGGAATATTCCCAATATTTTTCATAATAACTTTTTTACTTAATATTTTGAATATGTCTAAATGTATGTAGATGAGGACTTCATGAAGATATTGTAATAGTCATACAAAAAAAGTATAAAAATTCATACTTTTTTTGAGGATTTGTCTAGTAGGTGAAATAATTTAATCAGATGAATATCACCTTCATTAAAAAAACTCTTTTACAACTTTTTAATATTTTTAATTGTACTATAATTATGAAAAAAGTTGTTTTGTTCTGTCAACTATTTTTTTGGGAAAGCATATTAAACAATTTGGCAGAGAAATAATCCTTGCACCTTTTACCAGAATATTGGCAACTATATTATTCATTGCCCGTTATATAATCATGTACCTAAGCAGAAGGATAACAATGGACATGCATGGTACGATTATCTGTTACATGCACAGTATGTGGCTGCAAGTTTTAAATCTAAAAGTGAATTAATTCTTAAGTCAGAAATTAAGTAGACTCTTTTGAGGATCCACCATCTTGAAAAGTGTAAAAGCATCATGGCTACCTTTTTTTAAAAACATTTACATAATATTTATATTCGCTAGCAGGAAATTGAATGAAAGTATCCGCTTACGAGATTTTAGCATATTTGTATATTTCACCAATGTCACCAATTTCTTTCTGATCCTAATGATATTAATATTTTTATCGGATACATTATATTTAAAATGTTTTATAAGAAAAAAAAATACATGTATTTTGTATTTTTGTTAATTTTTGTACCACAGCAGGCTGTAAGCTTGCGAAAAAACACATCAAATTATTAAGATCTCACCGTTGATTGAGCTGTGAACCTTTTGTGCGTGAGACAAGCTTCTTAGCCAATACACCACAGGGGTCGCCAGTTTATTTATTTATATATGTGTGGTGTTAGGGGACGAAGAGTTGGACCAACTGAGAGCTCGGCTCGCGGAGACGGAGAGGGCTATGGAGAGGATAGTCCAGCAGCTTCATCGCCCACTGGCTGGGCAGGTTAGCCAAAAACCCTCATTACTCCACTCCTGGTCATCGTATTTAGTTTTCTTGCACCAAAATAACTAAACATTTATTGTTCATTCGGTTACCTTCAGACAATATGTGCCATGTTCTTTTTGAAAGAGTCCGTGTCTTAGTTTAACATAGAACTGTGTGTACTACGTACAGAAGCTCTGTGTTCATTCTTGGGATTGAATTTGTGGTTACGTGTCCTTAGCGCGTTCGGTATAAAAAACTTATTTAGATGTATTAATAATTTTAGAAGGATTAAATATATCATTTATTTTGCGCCATGGCTGTTTGCAGCAATTTGAAAATGTATGTACAATGTTTGATCAAGGATGGGGATCTTTGTCTTTTATGAACAGTTTTTTATTTAAAAATTCGCCATTAATTCCACACACTGTTTATTCCATTGTGGCATACCACATACTAAAGAAAATCTTTTTTGGGGCTGAAATATGGTAAACGCAACCATATTTACTAAAAACAGAAGTAGGATATATAGGATAGATAGTGTTTCGTGACAGTGTCCATTGTGGCCATAAAGTCAAGCTCGTACTTGAAGGGTTAATCAATTTCTTTCATTAGATCATTTTGAAATACGAGTGTTTAAAATGACTAAATGTTAATTTTATATTTCAATATTTTTTTAAATTTATAGTTAAACAAAGTTACAATCGTTTTTAAAAACTAAAACCCTAAAAATAAATTATATGAATAGAGTTAAAACAAAAATATCATGCATGTAATACAATTAGATTCTGACGTGAAGTATTATTGAGTAAATATGCCACAGATATACAATATGACTTTTTTTCAAATTCCATTGAAAAACAAACACTAAATATTAAATAGTAACGTTTATATGATGACCAGGGTGGATGTACAAAGGGTTGGTGTCACTCAGGGGGCTGGACCTTCCGGGGCCTGTTTAAAAGAAACTACACTTTGGTGGCTAAAACAACCTTTTGCTAGGCATTCAGCCGTGATTGCATAAGAACTTTTTGCCTCATTTCAAAATGCTCCTCAATGGCATATAATTAAATGGACGCATTACAACCGCGAAGTCGTTGCATTTAAATATGTGGGTACCTTGCCTGCCTTCATTATCTACAGATATATAGTTTTGTTTTATTACTATTGTAAATACTATTTGATTTATGAAATACTTAGATAATTATTTATAATTTTAAGTATAGATAACGCAACTAAAGTTAGGAGAACAAACACGTACAAACATGTGCATATCGGTGTATCTATGTAGGCTTCCGAAAGATGCAATAGTGTGTGTGCGTTCATTGGACATGAACATTCGGCCATAATATTAGTACACGCTTAATGCACTTATACGGTGATTTTTTTATGTTTTTTGTGTCATTTACTTTGAGGCTAACGATAACATATTCATTTTCCAAATGAATAAATTAATAGCGAACGGTTATAATATTACAATCCCAGTGAATATGGGTAAATCTGGGTGAATTCTGATGCCAAATGAGGAAGTTCAGTGTTTTTTTTTAGCTAACCTAACCTAACTAATTATAACTAGAAATCAACTTTGAATGAATACTTCATGATAACCTCATGCACGGTAGCCTAATGCACTAACCACTATACCAAGAGGTGGACGTAAAACGCATATTTAAAAATAATGTGCCGATTATTTTTTTTTAATAAAAAAATATTCATACACGGTGGGTACTAATTAAATAAAATTTAATATAGACCGAAAACTAACACTCTGTATTTTATTCAGAAAACATACAGTCACACATAAAAATAATTAAAAAGAACGATTTTCTAACATAAAAAGACCACTTATGTTTTCATAAATTATGCAAAAGATTTAAACATTAAATGTGACAAAAAAAATAAATAAATAAGAAACTCGAGTGAGAAAAGAATAATTGTTAACATTTGCGTTTTCAATGGAGGTAAACATTGGTAATAAATAAAAATACCGAATGCACACCCCGAGCCATCCACGCACACACACATAAACGCACATATAAAACATACACAAACATACATTACATGCGGTACATATATAGCACAAACCACTCAAGATGTACATTCAGCAACTATCCCAAATAATAACGTGTAGTTAAAAATGTCTACATCAATACTGAGTCCAAGTCCACACAAGCCATACTACTGTGTTTGCCTCAACTTGGGTTGCGTTACCTATAAATACATTTCTCACATCTTTAATAATGACAACGAGGTACGCAGAAATATGAACTTCTCTTTCCAATACAGATATTTGTGTATGTGTCGTGTTTTACTATATCTTATATTTTTTAAATATGAATGGCGGGCAAGCAGTGAGGCGGTTATGCCATGCCCCTCGTAGCCACTGGTGTATTTTCTCGGGCAGGTCCCCAGACTGTATATTAGTACCCATTCCTTCTCCACAGAGATGGCGCCCCTTGCTAGAGAGTAGAGCGGCTTGCACACAGTTGTGGCATGATGAGACTTGTTACACAATGTATTATCTCGTTTACCCGACAAATTAACATCACAGACTTGGCTTCTTTGTTATGTGTAGTGGCCGGTATAGTCGGGAATGATAAACATGTCAAGACTACTATAACAGTAGCAAACTATTATAACTATGTTTAGGTATCTTTAGACTCGTATTGCTCGTTACATTTATTACCTTATTACAATGAAGTTGTATCATTAATTGTCAATAAATAACAGAAATCTTAATGTTATGACTAAGATTCAAATATCATTAAACAAATAGATTCGCCTCACTAGGGCCCAAAACAGCAAAATTCTGAATTTTGAGAATAGGTGCCTCAGAAAAATTTCGGGTGAGCGGTGGTTTGACTCTGTAAGGAATGATGTAATAAGAAAACGGATGCAGCAAACTCCGGTGACAGCTGTCATCAAGCGGAGGCGATACGGTTGGCTGGGTCATATACTTCGAATATCTCCCGAGACCCTTAACCACGCTTGACCGCTTTACAAGGCATCAGGTTCTTGTCGTCCAGGACGTCCTCTGCTGATTGCTTGCTGAAATATAATCCAAATATACTGAAAGAGATCAGTTTGTATGTTCCCAATAATTATACTAGAGCGAGATCTCATGCACTGTTTTACACACCCAGAAGCCGTACAGATGCAAGTCAGGATTCACTCATTAATAGGGCAATTTGCTTGCTAAACATGGCTTCTGCGGATAATATGGATCTATTTTTCTGAACATATCGACAGTCTAGCAGCTATCTGTTTTCTATTAATTAACTTCTAACTTATATTTGCAGTCTGCATTACGTAATGGGTTTAACAGACCATAAAGTAATGCAGACTATAATTTGTCAAATAAATAGCTGTGAAAAAAGTTGATACAAGATTTTAAGGAGAATTTTATTAATTTCTACTAAATGCCCCTCTCGTATCCATAAATTTTTAACAGTGCTTTTTTTTCATCTGTATTATTTTAAATCATTAACAAGAAAAAACAGTCTTCTATGACATAAGTTGCACATGAGCTCTGTATTGCATATTTAAATTCTTAAATATTTGCATTTTACGTATTTGTTTACGTGATAGGTTTGTTCCAATTGTTAAATATTTATATTATAACACAATACCTTGCTAGGTTATTCTCATTCAATCTGAATTGTTGCCCAAAAAATCCAGTGTTATATTTTTTTGTAACTTTATAAGGCAGCCAAATTCTCAAACAATACGTAACATCACTAATAGTTGAAAATCTTCCTTGATTTATATTGTCGTATCATTCGAACTACACATCTCAAAGAAACCAACTCTACGATGAAGAAGACAAACAACACACGAGACCTCTAAAATGTCGTACTAACTTTAACTAGAGTATAGAATTTTTTATTTAAGTTTTGTTTGTGACTTAGTGACAATCCTATTACTTGATCAATATAATCAAGGGTTTAACTACTATAAAACCAGAAAGCATGTCTTGAATAGTATGTTTTAGTAGAGCATTTTTCGGTCTTGTGTTTGTTTTTATTCTCTAGGTTTTACTCTTAATATTTTTAGCCTTAACAATATTTTAAAATGTTTCAGAATGAATATCAGTTAAGAACTTTTCCTCTGCGAAATTTCTTGTCTATCGTAATAATAATTGATGACTATGCTGCGATGGTTTTTCTCTATTGTATGTAAAAATATGTTTCAACTCAAACAGCCAAAATTTATAAAACAAATATATGTGAAAATGGATTATTTTCCCGCTGATCTCTTAACGTATTGGTCAGTCGGTATGCAGATTATGAAATCTGTTTCCCTAAGCTATGGTTTCCTAAGAAAGCAGTGCCGTTATCTAGCGCCCGTGATCACCTTTTTTATTTCTTTATCAACTAATCTATAAAATCTATAATAATAAAATATAAATAAAATAAATCTATAAAATAACTTATTTCTATAAAACTGAGACGTAATGCAGCCAAAAGTGGACAATATAGACATACTTGGCATAATGAGAAGGTATATTTGGAAGATGGGGGGTCATCAGAAGTCAAAAACTGTAATTTTAAAAAAATCATGCTATGCAGTGTGTATTTCAAAGTTTAATGCAAATTTCAACATTTTCATTATTTCCTTACAGAACTCATCAAATTTTCGTCATTTTCGATAGTCCAAACTACGTTTGCACTCATTTCCAGACACAAAAATGTATAGTGCTATATGAAAAAAAACATTTCACAACTGTTTGTACTGCTCATGACGGCACCACTGTTTGAATCTCTGGTCAAAATCAAAGTTCTTTCTGCGCTATCTACTTTTTACAGACAACGTTTTGATGACATCATCCGCCGCTACATGACGGCACTGCTCTCTTAGGAAACCATAACTTTAACCGACATTTTAGAAATTTTTCAAACAACAAAAATCAGTTTTTATAAATCAATCCACTTTATTGTTTATGGTTCCAATTGCCAGCATAACATAATGTTGTCAACTATTATTAAGTCACCCTGATATTTATTCTTTCATTATTTTTTATTTTACTTTGTATTAGAATCAATATGTCAAGAAAACTGAAACCCACGAATATTGATAAATACTCCTCGTTTGTTTTACCGAGATATATTCTATAATATTTTGTTTTAATATTAATGTTTGCAATTCCGAGTCGATTGTTAAAACTGACTTCTTGAATCAATACAGAATTGAAACGGTGTTTTATTCAATGCTATAAGTGTGAAATATTTATTTTTTTGATACTGAGATTCAAACATCTCTCATTTCTATAACTTCGTCATTTCAGAATCAGAATTGCACACGTTTATTTATATTTAAAATATTTTGTTTTATTATTTTACTAAACAAAAGCCCCAGATGTAGACAGTGATAATGATAATGGATTATGTACAGTATTTAGTAATCGTCAAAAGTCAATTAAGCATCAGTCAAAAGGCGAAGGTTTTTGATAAGGCAAGGTGGCTTAAATTCGGTTTAGTGACTTTTGTTATTTTAAAACCTGGACAATGGAAGCCAAAAGAGTTAATGAAAGATAGAAGATATTTCAAATACTAATATTTTGGTTTAAATATCTTTCAATTATTATATAAATACCTAAACACAAACACTTCTAGATGTAGGTTCTGCAGTGCAGATGAGGAAATACCTATACACATTCTATGTGAGTGTGATGCTTTGCATCATAAATCATCCCCGTTAAACCCGAGGATGTCAAAGAGCTCGCTCCCTGCCTAATAGCCCAATACTTTACAAAACTGGGCTTGGGCAGGGAGATCTATCAAAATGTTAGTTCTCGCCTTCCATGCGGTAGCCAGACTCTTTATAAACCCGGAACCCGATTACAATGGGAAGTAAACAATTATCTTAAATTTTATCTACAAAGTAAAATGAAGTTTTCTGTGTGAAAAAGAGAATGTGCCAAAATGTATTTTTCCTAAACATGTTCAATTACATGTTACCGATGAAGATATCAAACATTTTCGTACAAATATACACAATTTTGATTTTACTTTATAGACAGTCGAAGATAACTCCGTTAACTTCCCATTGTAATCGAGGCCCTGGGCTTGGAGGGTGCGAACTATTCACGGTGACCCGTCGCATTAGATCTTCACCGGTCGCAGTGACGTCAGGAGCTTGCATAGCACTGACCCTCACCCCTAAGAATAAAAATGTTTTAAGGAAGAAAATTGTCATACTTAAAAAATTATAAAAATCTGCCTCAACTGTCAATATATTATATCTGCCTTTAAAGATTTATGGTTGTTGAGATTTTATTGAAAGTCACACAGCGAAAAACAGTTCAACAATTCCGATTTACGCATTTTTTTGCTAACCTCGGTGACTTGCCTCTTAAAGAACATAATTTTACACTTAAAATTACATATTCAACTTGAAACTGTGTTTTTAGGGTTAGTGACTTTTGCTTTAACTGCGACAATATATAATTTGTACATCTGGGGCTTTGTTTTGCTGTATACAATACACAGCTTGGTTGGCTGCATTTGTAGATTGGTTGATTATAAATGTGGTGGGTTTTCTCTTTGGTTGGCAGTTGTTAATGCCATCTCAGGTTTGGTAGCCGAAGTACGACAGCAGATGGAAGATCCTCGCCCCCCTCCCTCACACCCTCAGGTAGACACGCCTCTCTGTCGACATTACCCCCGCCTGATTGCCTTTGTTGAATTCATGGATATTTTTAGAACTCCTTACAGACTGTGTTCAAAATATAAGTTTCAACAAACAGTTTCAACCAATAGTAATGTAGGATTTTATGCTAGTTGATGCACGGACCTCCTACTCCAGTTGGAGGGACAGAAGAAAAACAATGTTGTACTTCGATGGTAATGGACTAACTAATGAGTGACTGAGTAACCGATTGATTTAAGTAACTGGTGGTGCCCAAGTGTGCTACTGCTTATATCGTCATGGTTTATAGTGTTATCTTTACTTCCTAGTGGGGACTTGAGGTCATATTTTATTTCCCTAACTGTCAGCAATTCGATATCCATGTGTGTCAGCAATTTGACATCCATAATTTGGATGTTTTGATTATTTATTGCTTACATACAGGAAATGTATGATTTAGCTTCTGCACTGTCCTTGATGGCAGTAGGTCAGATGACAGTGGGCATTGGTTTCAGGGCGAGTTCCACAGTACAATTTTTCAAAAGAAGCTACATGACAGTTCTACTTAGAAATGTACTGACTCTCAAATTATGATATTTTTCATGACTACGGGTGAACTAAATCATCTTCATCATCAAACCCTTATCCGCATCCAACGGTGCATAGGGCACTGCATGGTTACAAGAAGGTAAGGTGATCAGTCTTACGCCTCAGGTGCCAATCCAGGGTCAATTTCAGTATGAAACCACCTTTTGAAACAATATTTAATATCAACAAATTGTTATTTTGAAGCTTTTGTTTTGAACACAGTGAATATTAATTATTAAATAACACACACACACATTGGTTTTTACATATATTAATGTTTTTGTGATGACCGTTTTGTCCGGCAAGTTCCGAGTTTTACGATGCCCCTGCAAGGTGAAAAACGCTGGTCACAATTTCAAAAATATATAAATAGAAACAAAAATGTGTATGCTTTTATTTAATAGTTATCATGTTTATATTAAGCATGCTGTGCATTAATTTAAGTTATGAGTTATATACACCCATTATATATTTACAGTTTAGTAAACAACTAACAGAACTTCATTCTTTATATACAGGCATTACTATGCCATTTTCAAAATTGTCCTCCATCCAAATGGTAAAATGATTTAATATTGTTTTTTTTTATATTTATAATATTTCAAGTGTTTGAATTCCACTTTTTTAACATGAATGAAGTTATAAATCAGCGTTGATTTTCGCAATGTCAAGCTTATTTCAATGTTCCTAACATTTGACCGTTGAAAGAATGACAAAATATTAAAATTTAAGTTTATTGATGTGACAATCCTAACAAATTTGATTTGTAACTTGCTTCAATAACAATTTTAATATAAATAGCTTATTCAATATTTTTATTACAGATTTTTTAAGCCAATCGACAGGCTTACAAAAGCCCTTATGGATTTACATTTAAAATTCATATGCATTGTCTGAACTTAACCTAATCAATTTCAGAAATGATTATGTATGGTAAAACGTGATCTAAGCAGACATGACAAGTGTGTCATCATTAAGCCAGGAGTGATAACACCGCTTGCTTCTTGAATGCTTGTCTTTGCTCTAGGAATACATCGACAATGCTGTTTCGAGAGACTTTTCTCTGCCGAAAATATTCAGGACATATTAAAAAAACAATGATTCTAAAAAAAATATTTTTGAATCACAAGCCAGGAGGCCCAATAACAGTAGTGAATTACATCGCAGGACACCTTGGCTTGAGAAGAATTATTTTTTTTTTGTGTCCTCACCAGGAATAGAACCCGGAATCTTCTGTGTGTGAGTTATGTGTCTTAGCCATTACACCACAGAGATTTATGGGAAGGTTAAGAAATATTATTGATATAAACACAAGTATTCTCATTTATAAAACAATAATATACCCTCATATAAATTACTGTTCATCGATACTTTTTTTTGTGTAATGATGGAAAAATAAAAAAAAAACATTCCAAAGAAGAGTTTCAGTGTTTTTTAATTTTTATTTTTTAATAGACTATGAAACTAAACCTAATTAAAAAAAAAAAATGTATCGTATTATCAGCGCTATGATTTTTTAGTTTTGAATTTTGAAATTACTCCGCCTGTGACGTCATAAGTTCTTCCTGTTCGCTTCCCGTAAACTAAAAATCCATCAATTAAATGCTCCAATTTTCACCGTGCATAAGAGAACTTTTTTATTTCAAATTTCCAAATTTCCTCATTCTACAGAATAAGACAATGAAAACAGTACTCCAAACAAGAAATTGGCTTTCTCAAAGTAAAACATACAATAAAATATAATGTTGCAATGTTCATTCATAAAATAATTAAGGGGTTAAATCAAATGAAAAATTTAAAAAAAATTGACCAACAATGCCATACATACGAAACTAGTGATAAAAAAAAGATAAGATTGATTGATGAAAGTCTCAAAATTTGTTGTATAAGGGTTTAAAACTGTACCTGAAGAAATTAAAGAAATGAAAGCCTTGAAATATTTCAAATCAATTTGAAAAAATAAAGTTTATATTAATTCTTGAGATGTTATGAACTAATTAAATAAGGCATAAATAGATGTGAAAAGAATCCAACGTTGGTTTTAAAATTTCCTACCGCAAAGACAGCATTGGTATGCAAATTACGGTGCCGTACGTTGAAGTTAATCCGTAGCTCAATCACAAATAACTATCGACGTGCTTAAAAACATGCTAAGCATTTGAGCGATCACAATGAACAATAATGAACATGCTTAAGTTATCGCAGTCATAAGTCAACTCGTGTGTAATCTCTAAGTCAACGCTCGTGTCGGTTTGTTTTTTGTTTTCCTCGTAAATAAATACAGTTCATTGACGAAAAATAGGCAGTTACTATAAAAAATAATACAATATATTGCATTTGTAAAATACTAAGGAGTATCTAATACAAAAAAGTGAAAATTAAATTACAATTACTATGGCGACTGCTTTTCTTGACATTTGGCTTGCCAACAGCCAGCTAAATGCAATAAATAGCATGATAAATAATAAATAAATAAATAAAAATAGCAGTTTTCGAATATTTTTCATATTTTCACTGGTGAAATTCAAATATGTGTTTGCGCAGCAGGATTATACGTCGCGAAACGTAAATATTTTGACATTCAATATTATGTGTCCACGGATGTTGCATTGTGATCGCGAATACGATAAACAACTATGGTAAGAAATTGTTATCACGTCGCTTATTAGCATGTTGATAGTTATTTGTGATTGAGCTACTGAGCGAGGTTATCATAAGCATCTATAATATTATTTTGCGCATAAATTTTAAAAGATTAATTCTAAGCTGTTTATATTTTATTTAAATAATATTTTTTTGGAATTAAAAAAAATATAGGTATAAATATACCTAGACATATTATTGAATTGAAGACCCTGTATTTTTTTATTATTATTATTTTTCATGTTAATTAAATTAAGCTACCGCTACCAAACCTGAAATGGGGCTTATTTTACATTAAAAATATGTATTATATTGTAGGTATCAAAAACATTTTATGTACAATCTTAGTTTTCTCTAATTTTTTTAGTTTTTATCAAATTCCTCTAAAAAGTCATTTGTAGTTTTTTTTATGATATCTACAGCTCTTTCAATGGAAACAGAATTATATTTTATGTATAAACAATATTCATTCCACATTAAAAAATGGTTTCAACCTTAATAAAACTTATGATTATAAATGGTTATTATATAACTATATAAGGACATTTAATCCATCTAATCTTCACATTCGTTTGAAAACGCCCTAACAAGGCGAAACAATTGTCACGAAGTTTTTATTTTTATATTTGTAAAAATAAAATAAAGTGTTCAGTAGACTCAAATCAGTGTTTGATTTCTAATATTATATGTTTAAATATGGAGTTCTACAAAATAAACACCAAATCAATCAATAACAATTTTATATTCTGTAATATTTCAAGATATTTACATGCGTGGATAATATATCATATTAAATGTTTTGAATTGAAAGAGCTGTGAATATTTAAAGCTTTATGCATTTACTTTCATAGAACAAAAAAGATTTTCCTGTTTTTAACAGTAGTTTGAGATTTGCATTAGTGTACATATTTTTGTAGCACAATTTTCGCTTGTCATGTTATTAATTTTTCCCGTATACAGAAACAAAACTCAATATGGGGAAAGTACATTCTAATCTCAATGCAAAGAATGTAGTTTCCTCTCCTTGAGTTTTGTCTCTGAATATGGGCATAAGTGTTGTGTTTTAGTTTTAGGTTTTGTTGCGTACGCCTTTAATGTGTTCTTTGTATAGCATACCCATTTTGTGACTGCTTTAGTAATATTAGTAGCCTTTATTAAATTTTTATAGTTATTTGTATATTTAGTGCTTAAAATTCCAATATACCATCTCCGGATTTATATAAAGATATGAAATTAACATCAGATTTCTTACAAATAGTTTAAAAAATCATTTGATGTTTTAATTAATCCAGTTAGAAAAGTCATTTTGATGAAGTCTGGGGTTCTGAAATCTCATTATTTCATTATATTAAAAAGACATGAAAAATTCATTTGTACATTGGATCGCCTCGATTATTTTTACCAGATTTTTTAACAACTTTTATGTGTGTGCTTCTAATCTTGTATGTGAAATTCCAGGACGCACCTCCCTACCCCTATACAAATGGATCAGTCCACTCGAATCAAAGAGAGGCTTCCCCTCTCGTCACCAAAGACTTCTCTCGCTTCAAGGAAACCACTCCTCCTTCCTGGGAAGACTCCACTCCGGTGGATAGAGAAGCCACGCTCCTAGCCAAAGAGTTCACCGCAAAAGAAAAACCAACCAAGGAGGCGTATGAAAAAGACGCCGATTTGAAAGAAGCCGGTCTCATGGGACCGAAAGAAACATCTCTAGAGCGCGATCTGATCGACTCTGAACCCTTGGAAGAAGATGAGCCGGCGGAAAAGATCGGAGAAGTCGTCGAAGAGATGTTGATCTCGGAAGTGCAAGCCGAGAGGCCAGCCGCAGAAGACGAAGCTATCCGTCAACTAAGGTCAAGTGTTGAAAAGGAAAAGGCGTCATTCAAGGTAGGAACTTCTTTTTGTATTATCTCATTTACTTCAACGATTTTAAATACCTTAGTGAATTTGATAAACAATAATGATCACAGTATTTTTTTGACTAATCATCACAATTATACTTGTATTGTGTTAACTTTGGATCGAGTTACAATAAATTTGATCATGCAAGAGGTCTCGGGTTCAATTCTCGACAGGGTTGACAAGAAATATTTGTTTAAAAGTGTTTTTGCATCAGAGTATTATTAAGACTGGTCATTTTACCTCCATGTATTAAAAATGATCAAGACACACTGCGGTTGGTGTCCCAAATCAGTACCCCATGCACCATTAGTTTCAGAAAGGGAATGATGACTCATATAAATATCTTAATATATTTTTGTATACTCGTATCTCATTATATTAGACTAGGCATCTGTATTGAGACATTGATTTAATGCGTTCTAGGTTTTTAACTTAAACAATTGTTCATTATTGAATAATTTTAGGATGAAAAATACTTAATTGATTAAAAGATTATTGATTGCCCATTTTGTTGTATTACATTTTAAACATCGTATCTTAAAATCTTAAACCAGGTAAAAGGTTATATATTATATTCTAAAAGATGGCTCAGTAAATTTCTATTATTTAACTCTTGTGTGTTTCCATTATTTGATCCAGTGAGTTTCCATTTATCACCGAATATTGTCTTTAAAAAGCACTGAAAAAAATCAATATAACCTCTCAAACATTTCATTTTTAGATACGAAGTTTAGTATGTAACACCATGGCCCATATTTCAATGGGAAGTTAAGAGAGTTATCTTCTATTGTCTTTCAAGTAAAATCGAATCTTCTCTATGAAAAATTGAATATTCATATATTGTTTTATCAAACATTTGGAATTACAGGTTACCAACGAAAGTATTTAAAATTTTCATACAAATAATAATAATAATGGTTTATTAGCATATCAATTCCTATCTTTACTACATTTTCGTGGTAATAGATCACTCTGGATTGTGTGTAGTCTAGGCATGGGTAACTCAAGGTTATTTGAGCTGCAGGTCAGCTTGCAGCTCAAGTACTTGAACCGGCTTGCAGATCGGCTCACATTATTTCACGCGACAGCTGCGAGCTCAGACGCGACTATGGCAGTGAGCGGAACGATACAGATCACACCGTTCGGCTCAAAAAAATGTATGGTTCACCGACTCACCGCTAACACGCTGAGTCAGCTGATTGGATATTTCATTTTCTGTAAAGCGTCAAGCTCATCACATCATGCACGATTTGTACGAAACTCACAATGTACCTCTGTAAGCTATGAGCCGCCTATTAGAAATTTGAGCTTCAGCTCAACAGCTCAGAGCGTCCGAACTGTCTTTTTGAACCGGTTCAAAATCGAGTTACCCATGCCTAGTGTAGTCTCCCTAACTAGGTACATTTTTTTTACATTTTTACATTTTACATTTTTTTTTTTGCACCATAACAGGCCAGGAGGCCTAATTACAGTGGTGAATTACATCACAGAGCACCCAGGCTTGAGAAAAATCACGTTTTCAATTTTTATGTTCTCACCGGGAATCGAACCCGGAACCTTCCGTGCGTGAGTCAAGCGTCTTGACCACTACACCACGGAGGCCGGTACGACCTGTTTTAAGGCAGACTTGACTACCTAATAGTGTATTTATTATACAAGTTTAACTATCCATACTAATATTTTTTTAAATAATTCTCCTAACTTCTCTCTGCCCATTAGATTTTATTTTACAGACAGTTGAAGATATCTCTGTTTACTTCGAATTGTAATTGGGGCCCACAATTTCTTCTAGTTTTTATTAGATGTTTGTCTTATAGATTTATTTCAATAGTATCTCTTAAAATGGAAAAGCTTTGACTGTCGTATCGCTCTAGTTTAGCCAAGCATGTTTTTTTTTTCCCTTCAAGCAAACGTCATCATCAGTTATTATCATATTGTTTGATACTGTACACGGGTTTTCAGGGCCATATTGTTAAACTTAAGAGGAACATTTTTTATGATGTACTTTTTTATATATCCCACTGAACTTTTTTAAATTAAAAAAAAATATTTGTAGATTAAAAACGTATTTTACCAACAAAATTATACGCACCAGATGCGGACAGAGAAGGGGTAGGGGCTTGTAGAAGGGATGCTAGTCCGAGACATTAAGGAATGTCTCCATTTTCTAATTATAATCATGAATTTTTTTTTACAAAAAAAAGTTTTTCAAAATCATTTTTTAGATTTTTAAAAAAGTTTCCAATGAGGAATGATCCTCTTAAGTTTCGTGGTCGTGAATCACCGTGTATAGACTAGCATATTCGTAAATCCACTGTCAGTTAATGACTTTTGCCTCAAGGGAAAGGTATTAGTAATTGGTATTATAAAATATTTTTTATGTTGTCTCCCAGCATTCTCATTCTCTCAACTTTACATTCCTCTATTAGGCTATACGAAATATATGCATTGCTTAGTTCATTATTAATTTGAAAATCGGAATATTATTTTAGTCCAAAACCTCTACACAGCTCAATAACTTTGGGGCTTTTAACTTGAGAGTTTGGGAGAATTTGGAAGTTAGAAAGGGGTTATCACATGTCATTGGCTAATACAAATGATCACTTACTGCGGTATATTTGCTGTTTGGTATTTTTCAGCATTCAGCGTATGCATATTTCTTACATATAAAAAGTGTTCAATCATGGGCAAAATGCTAAATTACGCAGTGTGTAAATCTTCAGCCAATGGCTCATTTACAACGTATATCCAGAAAGTATGTTCCGTTTGACAGATTAAAGAAAACACTCATTATAGCGCGGCACAAGCTTTTGAACTTCCTCTCCATAAAAGGGTGCCGCCCTCTTCATAAAAGGGAACGCCCACTTCGTTACTACTGAATCACTAATCAAATGTTCTCCATATACCTCAAAGGTATCTTGATGAACGTGGACTGGATTAATGTTCTTCGCATTAAGGAGACAAATTACATACCTTATCTCAAGTGGCAGGAACTTTCATTTAATTCGGCATTTCAAACAAGCACCATGAATTGAACACAACAGCTAACTCATAATGGCATCAACTCCTTCTTAATAGGTCGGGGTAAGTACCACACATGCGCAAAACTGCGATCGCAGCGATGGCAAGATATACAAACGGAGCTTGCTTTCTGGATATACCTCGTTTATTCAATATTGTCTCAAAAGGTACTTAAATTAACTTAAGAAGATCATCACAATAAGTCGCAGCGGCATCAGACGCTTATTTAGCGCTGACCCCCTTAGAATACATAGAATCGAGGTTGTCACATGCGCTCGAGTAGCGATTAGACGGTTCGTGATATCTCTCTAGGTGCTGGGGATGGAGATGCGCGCGCACTGCGAAGGGGGCCGCCCCTGGGGCGCGCCCCTCGGGCCCCCGCCCCCCGCTCCCCGCCAGCCCACGGTCAGGCAGTACTCCTACACGGTGCACATCACCCAGACCCTAGAGGACACTGGGTGATGCTGCGCCCGTGTCCGACACGCTCGCTACTAACCCAGCAACTGAACTACCGTACACACTGCACTAGAGCCTCAATTCTGTGGCATTTAGGTGGAGGTACAAGTCACTATTAGCTGATTGTGTGGGAGCCATTTTAAGTTTCTTACTGGCTTATTTTTTTGACATACAATTTTAGGATAAACTTTACATGCGTAAACTTAAGAATGAAATACGTGAAGGGGTACAAGTCTTATTGCATTTCTTCTCGTATTTGATTTTTCCATGTTGTCAAATGCAATTTTCATACACGTTACATAATTTTTTTATCTAATAGTAGTGACCTAATAGTTATGTTCTAGTGTTGGCCGAATCGAAAACTGAAACTTATTTAAACAAGTTAAAATTCACTTCAAAACGCCCAATATTAGAAAATTTTGTTATCAAACCTCGCAAGTTCATTAAAATAATTGTCAAGTGTTACACACATTGAAATAAAAGGCACAAATTTAACGAGTAAATTTGTTTGTTTTTAGCGCTTTTTGGTTCGTTGCTATGTTCAGTTCAGTTCAGTGTCAAAATACGTCATTTATTGGCAAAAAAATAATGCGTTTACTTGCAATACAATATTAAACAAAATAAGTATTTGACATGTAAAAATTACAAAAAAATAATCCTAGCAGCTTTATCCTCTTAAATAATAATAAAGAGAGAAAATTATAGATTATAAAAATAATCTTTGAATATAATTAATCCAAAATGAGTATTGATTATTGAAGGCAGCATTAAATTCTTATTCTTACTTCTGACTTCTGCCGATTCTGAGGAGCCACTCTTTTACTTCATGCATACAACTTATATGCCGCAGTTCTTCAATGTATGCTATACGAACTTAAGCTTATTCACTAAAGGAATTACAAAAATAGAAATATAAAAGATCGTAAAACTCACGAGATCTTAGAGTCACGAGCCATAAGATGTACCCGAGTACAGCCGAACGTAATCCGACAGCAGGTTTCGGCTGAGCCGAAGTTTCGAAACTGGTTTTATTGGCCGAAACCAAAACCGATACTTCGGTCAGTCACTACTTAATAGTACCTTCGAATTATACAACGCAAAAAAAATTTAATATTGGAATTAATATATTTTTCCCAACTTGTATCTCTTCACGCAACCTTACTTGGACCTTTTAGAACGTAACTGCATACGTAATTTATTTTCTCAATTTTAGTGATATCTGCCTCTTTACCTAAATGCCACAGCATTATCTGAATGGGTTAAAACTTGACTGTTAATGAATAATATATTCAACACTATACCGAGTACCGAATAACCATAACCAGGCAAATAGTAGATACTCAGCAAAGATGGTGCTCTAAACCACCCTGAAAATTGTGAAAATGTGTATTTTTACATTTTTCATACTTGCATTACAATAATATCTTTTTAAAAATTGTTTACGCATATTTCTTTCATCTCTGCTGAGATATTTTAGTTTAAGGTAGTTCAGTTGCAATAAAGGCGGGTACTAATTTTTAAAATATATATTTAGAAAAACCCACAACTCCTGAGCACGTTTTTAACATATTTACATTGGGAATATTAGTTTAATAATGTCATGTGTAGCAATTAGATAAATGTTATTGCAATGTAACTACGTAATTAGATTTATGGAACTTACAACAACAATATAAAATATCGTCTACAAAATATTTGCGACGGTTTTAAATTGTAACTGCGATTTTGTCACGTTTGCAGTTATGCCAGCTATAGCCATCCTTTATCTGTAATAATATAATTATTATAACGCAACAAAATAAAATTGACACCGCTGTCCTCCCGATTGGCAGTTTACGCCAGACTGAATAGAAAATGTATTTAAAACATTGATAGCTATTGAGCTACCAAAAATATACAAATCCTGTATCAGACCTACTGTGGAGTACGGGTTTCCCATATGGAATCTCTATTTTGTCAAGGATATCAACTTGTTGGAAAGATTCCAAAGACGAGCTACAAAGTTGTCGCCAAGCCTATACGGCTTCCATATGTGGAGAGACTGGAAACTCTCGGTCTCACAACGCTGCAGGAACGGCGAGAAAGGGGTGACCTGATAGAGACACGCAAGATACTCAACAGTCGCTATAGCTGCCCAAATTTGGATTCCATGTTCAAGCTTACCAGTATAATTTTTGTAAATTCCCCTTGGGCGTATTGAAAAATTAAATATATAAATAAAATAAAAAAATACTTTTTTTGATATTTTTTACCTGTAAAAAATGCGAGGTTAGCATCCGTGTATTCTTCAAGGACAAATGTACCTTAACTCTTGTGTGGTTGTGATGTCAAACTAGTCCACATAGGTACGACACAAGACTTGATAAATCTATCTATGTAATCTTCAAATGGGTATTTCGTCACCAGATTTCTAAAGTAAAATTTCCATAAATGTGGTAGATTTTAATACACAAAATATTTATCCTTGCTATGCGAATTATTAATAAAACAGCAATAAATCTGTATAAGAGAGAGCACGAAGATAAAACTCATAGCAAGGAGGAGCTGTTAAATCAGATGCTCATCTTCGAGGCCACAGTCTCGGGCTGGAGAAAACGAGATTCAATCTAAATCCACGGAAGCATTTCCTGAGCAATAGGGTTGTTGATAGTTGGAATAAGCTGCCACAAGAGCTGATCTCAATGTGTAGTCTCAATGGGTTCAAAAATGGACTAGATCTGTTTCGTAAAAGTTAAGTGAGCCAGCAACTACGTTTAAATAGATTTAAGCATATCAACTTTAAGCTGCTCGCTTAAAATTAATATACTATTGCTCTTTTTTTCTCTCTTATAGCACAAGGTATGACAAATGCATCCTGTCGAATAATAATCTTATTTGACCACCATACCGGGACACTTTCGTTGCGAACTGATTTTATAGGGAAATAACATCTTCTATCATATCTTGACCCTCTTTTCACTACCAATGTCTTTTGGACTGACATTTCCTAAATGAAAGGCACGATTTTGACGGCCATTCCAGGCATAACCGCAAATGAGTTAATACTTCTAATAAAACTAGGTGTATTATTGAAGCAATAAAAAAAAGATAAACAGACCAGTGCAAAAATGCTCTGCAAAAATGATTGCTTTATCACTTTTGTATTGTTGTTGTAAATTCAGTATGCACATTTGTTTGCTAGCAGATCTCGGGATACATTCTCACCTGTAGCTTGTGTAGCAAACATCTGTTAAATTAAGTTTATTTCAAATACCTTTTAATACATTCAATGCCAATCGGATGATATTTTGTGGACAGCGTTCTATAAAAGTCCTATGAAAAAATAATATACAAAGTATGAACTTTTTCAATTTTCTATGAAGCTTTCCAGAAAACTGTGTCTTTTTTCAGTATTGCACATTACTACATTTTTAATAATCTTGGATCAAAATCATACCTCAAAGTATGATAAAGCATTTAAAAGTTTTAATGTTATCCTTCACTCATAGAATTAAGAATAGTCCGAAAGGAGCGTAGAATCAATATTTGAATACATCAGACTGTGTCCAATAACTCCCCCACTATGCCATACTTTCGCCGCGCGCATCCGTGATGTCGCCGCGTAATGTTGCACGATGGGAAAAAATATAATTATAACACAAATGTAGGGTAAAAAAAAAAGCAATCTATTAATTTCTCTAAAATTTTATTGTGCTCGCGGAAATATTGATTGACACGACAGAATAGATAAGTAAAGGGTCATTTAATAAGAGTAATTGAATTAATGAACTTTAAACTTAAAATATAAATCAAATTTTATTTTACATAAAATGGATATTTTTATATTATGTTAAATAATATTTGATGTTTTAAAGATAATGTCGGTCAAATGTCCACAATAGATTTGTTTAATCCAAAATCCAATTTTCATTAGTTCTCTCATTAGATGAGCAAGTAGGGTAAAAAAATTTACTACCCTGGCAACACTAACGAAATGTTCATTTTGTTTCTTCGACAATCTGACAGATGGAAAAATAATTCCATTTTTAAGTGATGCATTTGTTACATACACATTTATTTGCTAATTATACATGAAATGTGATTCCATCCTGTTTCTTTAAGATCCTAGCTTTATTTCTACGCTTTAAAAGGACAACACGGCATAGTTTAATTCAAATCAGGAGTTGCGTACTGAGCGATGTCTACAAAGAAACTAATGGGTCAAAACATAAACCTACTAATTTATGAGTAGTTTAGTCGTCTTCTGTTTGATGTGCGTATGCGGTTTCTGGACTATTCTTAATTCTATGCCCGCACTGCTGTTCAATCAATTTGTAATCAGTCATGGTCAATACTTTCACCTTTTTCTAAGTTCCTCGTAGTGAAGGAATACTGTGTTACGTGGAGATTGGGACTGCAGCCGTTCCTCTCATAAAAAAAATAAAAAACGCACAAGGTTTTTTTTTGTCTGTATGCCTGTTATATTTTACTAATTCTATGAATTTGCTTTAACAAGTTTGCAGATAATTTTTTCTTATGTGACCCAAAATGGTGCCCCACTAAAAAATAAAACGATTGGCGCTGGATGTGTTTTTCAAGGGTTTGATATTATCACTTAGTTACGTTGCATGCTTTAATTTTTAAGTTGATGTGTTGTTTTTTTTATTATTAAAAAGCACCAGTGTACCCCTGTAGTTTAAGTTTACTTCATGTAACTTCATAAATGTTTATATATGCATAAAATAAGTCAAATAGATAACTTTAGTTGATATTAATTTATAGAATTGACAAACTAAGATGCTCATTTATCATACAAATAGGTGGGTTTATTCTGTAACTTTTTTCGTAGTCAATAACATTGAAAAGATTAATATTTTATGCATTATGTATAACAACATAGATGTAAAAATTAAAACTTGCTTTTCATTCAATGTTAATGAATAGATCAAGTTACAGAGCATTCCTGAATTAAGACAATTAAATGACATTGTAGTGTATATTTTTTAATGTATATTTCCATTAAATATACAAATTTACACTAAGCTCAATGAATGTTGATCTTTAAAATTATCTTTATTGTAGAGTATATTTATTATACCTTATGTATGAAGGAAGGGGTATTTGTTGCACAATTATTTGTTAGACATTGTCGTTAAAGATGTCATCATTGTTATGTTTGAGTCGAGTTTAGTTTATAACCTTTAAAAAAACATAAAAAATTACAAACACAAAGTACCTTAATACAAAGAAAATATTTTTTCCATCAATATATTTGTATTGAAACTTTTTTGCATGTTTCAATAAACGTTTCTGTGATTTTTCCAAAGCTTTACAACATGGTTCCTAAACTAATTTCTCTACCTCATTAATTTACTTTAGTAGACAAAAATAACCTATATTTTTAGTCCAGTTTGGAACTCTAGCACTAGTTACATGCACCCTGTGATGTCCCAAAATTAGCCCCGAATAAATATTTTCTTTATCACTTTGTGTTTTATTTTACCCCTCCTTCATACATCTGCATGTGAAATATTTTAATGGGGTCTTTTAAATATTCAATAGTGTATTTCCTACCAATTTAAATTGAGACTCTGTTGCTGAATCATTTTTGAAACTCTGAATATCATTTGAAAGTAAGAATATTTTTTTAATCAGTAATAATCATAGATTGAATAGAGCCAGGTTGTGGTCCGAGATTTGAACATCTATATTTTGCATCTTAGTTTCCATTTTCTTAGTCAAATACAATTTTTTTAAATAATAAGATGGCAATTAGTTTTTTTTTATAAATAAAGGTGACCTCCGAATTGTATGATGTCACATCTTCTCAGTACTTTTTTACGGCGTCGAAATGTGGACACTCATCCAAGCCACCTTCAAGAAAGATCGAAGCGTTTGAAATGTGGTGATACGAAATGATGACGTTCTCCGACAAATGAAAAATAGAGAGGCACTGAACACCGTTGAGAAAAGAAAACATGAGTACTTCAGGCATGTGATGAAAGGTGAAAATGTAGCATATCACAAGTTATTCTTCAAGAAAGGATTGAAGGAAGACAGAGTGCAGAAAGAAGGCGCATCTCATGGCTGAAGAACTTGCGAGACTATTTAGTAGACCAAGTATCTACATAGAATACAATACAACAAGTAGGACTTGTTGGTATTGCTACTAATGTTACGCAGTTTGTTACGTACTTACTAGATTAAGAAAGAATAAAAGCTTCATATATATATTAAACACTCTGTGACCACATCGCGTTGATTTGAAATTTCCTCATAATTTATCAAAATCTTATTTGGAATTAAAATTTGGAGAAAATTAATCAATTTAAAAGACAACATTAAATTTATTTCACATTCTGTTAACATGTCATTATGTCCTTATTGAAAAATATTTCCAGCACTATCTGCACTCGAGTAGTTTATGCACTCGCTCCCTTTTAAAACCTGTCAAGTTGTTGAATGTTTTGTGAGACCAGAACAATGACTTATAATTAAATAGACACGTTACTAGTGCTAAGAAAATGGCATTTTAATAAGGAAGTTCAGTGGTTTTAAAAAAATATATATACTAGTTAAAATGTGTCGGAAGGAAAAAGCTACTAATGAAATTGATTAAAATAACATGAATGAATTATGTTGAGTACATAAAACCTCCAAAACACAAAAATCTCTCCAAACTTTCGAATTGCAATTCCTCAAAATAATGTTTTTTGGGCTAGTGACTTTTGCCTGAATGGCAACCATATGTAGCTAGTATAGGAATAACGTGTCTATGTATTATATGTCAGTAAGTTTTTATACCCCTAATGAAATTCCAGACATTTTCTTCGAGCTAATAATGTACCCATTTGCTAGTAAATTGAGTTAAAAATATTGAACATCTTCTAGGGTAAGTACTTGCATATTATTATAGTCGGCGATTGTAATTCTATTCCATTTTGTCCATTTTTTAAACACAAAAGTGTTCTAATGTAATTATATGAATATTGCAGCCCCCTGTGGAAGTCTCCTCTATCTATTTGGAGGGAGCTTTGCCACACCAATCTCGACTTCTCGTCTCCGATTCGGAAACTCAACTCACTAACGGGGGTGACAAGGATACACCTGTAAGTTTCCTTAACACCACATAATATCCTTATGGTGGGAGGAGTTGAGTTATTAGTAAAAGAAAAAACTTTGCAGGAGAAACGATAAAAGATTTTAAGTTTTTTTTTTCTGAGAACTCACAAGAATTTAATACGCAAGTTTGGGATATTTAGCATATCTATTATCAGATGTGGTACCTCGTGGTGTAGTGGCCAGCGTGTTTACCTACCATGTAAGAAGCTTGATGTGAAAGATTTATTTTAAAAAGGTGTTTTTACACTAGAATATTCCATAGTCCCTAGACTGTCACCTGAAGCATAGACTTATCACCTTACCTTAATGTAACAAAAATGATCAAGATGCGCTGTAGTTGGTATACAAATGCAGTGCCCTATGCGCCATTAGGTGTGAAAAGGGAATAATCATGATTATCAGATGTAAATTGCAAACATAATATTAAAAAATAAATGTCATCTTGTGCTTTTAACTATTGAGATTAATATTACTGCTAACTCTGACTGTCCGGATCAATGAGTGCCGGATTTTATTGCTTTTGAAATAATATAGCGTATTGGAATCACATTAAAAACTTGCTTAAACATGTCCAGCGAAATTAACTGCACAATTCAATTAAAATTGAAAACTTCTACTTTATTTTTATTTCCTGATAACGATCTGGATAGTCGGCCTTATTTGGATGACTGGAGTTCGTATGAACGAAGTTCTACTGTATATATTATGTAGAACATCTAAATTTAACACTTTAACGTACGAGTGAAGAAAGGTATAGTAGTGATACTGTGTTAAAAGTCGATATAATAAAAGAGTATGGCGTGACAAAATGTGTGACATTGCTCCACAATTCAGTTTGCCAAGAAGTTCTTCCTGGAGTTGGGTGAATGACCTCTGAGATGGTTGTTATTGTTCAAGGTGAATAATGATTTTGACTTCGGTACATTACATCTCTCTGTTAAGATTTTAAATGTTTCAATCAAGTCACCACGCTGACTCCGTTCTTCCAGTGTACTAAATCCAAGCTCTGTCGTTATATGTTTTATTCATTGGAGAAACTACCATTTAAGTTGCCCTTTTAATGTATTGTATTAAACTTTGGAAAATTAGTGTTTTGTGTTACTCTTATTATGGCTGTTCTTTCAGATTGTCCTTAGCGGAAAGATGACCTTGTCATTGATCAACGACGAGTCGGCCAAGACTTCTCCAGATAGGGACAATGGTAAGAAATTCTGTTTCATCAATCAATATTTCAATTTATATAATCAGAATTTTAAGTACTTTTGAATTATTTTAGCATCACTAAAATATTGCCAACCGGTTTCATACATACAACCCATCGCTTCGTCATGTCGCTAACAACTATTACAAATATTGACTTGATAACGCCTTGATTTTTAATTTTCTACTTATTATACATATATAAAATTATTACATTAATATAAAGTTACTTGACTATCTAGGGTTAGTAAGACAGTAAAAAATACATTATTTTACTAGCCAAAAACAATTAATCACCAAAAATTTACAATTCAAACTTCGTTCTTGAACATGTGTTGGTCATACATCGGCTATCATCAACCTCTCAGGATCTCCGCTACCAATTTCACTAAGGAAAGCAGTCATACCTCTTTACATTTAGACTTTTACAGCATTTTCACGGTTCTGCATTGTATTATATATGTTTTGTCCTATATAAGAGTATTGTCTTTATGCCAAAGAAGTTCTAACTGTGTTTAATACAATAAACAAACTTTCTGTTTTGTTATATAAAACTGTTTTACTTTCAATTTTTGTAAAATATCAAAAAGCGAAAAGGACGTAAAAGGAATGTGTTTATAGTGCCCTATGCACCATTAAGTGCGGAAAAGGAATAACGATTATGAACGAAGCTATAGGCTAGTGAGTTGGCTACATACTTACCTTTGTATTTTATTGCTGGATTATTTAAATAAAATGCAAATAGTTTGTATGTAAATAAGTTATTGCTTTAAATAGGTGCGTAGATTTTCACGGTTGTCGTTTATCAATATGTATGGTCCTTTTAGGGTGATTTTTTCTAATTTAACTATGTTTAACCATGAACATAAATATTGATTTCTTGTTTATCAATATGCATTTAAATAAAATGTTAGGTTTTCTATTTTTTCTTTGAACAATTTAAACTTTGTCCCTCTTGGCATTTAAATTTCTGTTGACTTGTGTAATGTATTTTTAACAGTAGAAATATGTGTTATTTCTCACAGCCATACAAGACGACCTGACACTTGACGACGATGAAGACTTCCAAACGGCGAGCGCTGCCACTTCTCCCAAGCAAGACATCGGGGTATAAGCTTTCTCCTCACACCTTACTCTCAAAATCCAGATTAGCAATTAAAGAGAATCTTATTTGGTCCAGGGTTGGAATCCAACACTTCGACTCACTGTTTAAACTCTTACGATTACGGGAATATATCTTTACATTTTTTTTACAACTAAGAGAACTTAAAAAATAAACTGCATTTTCAATAACTCATCATCAACCAATGTCGTTTGAGTTTTTTTTTAGCATGTATTCAATATTTTTATTTTCCCCAATTTTTAATTCGTTCTGTTTAAAATTACCCCATTTTTACACTGAGTTTGCTCGTCCCTGTTTTTCCAATTATTTGAAGCATGCATATGATTTTTAAACGTATAGATTGCGAAGTTCCCCCAAATAAAAAAACATTGTAATACTTACAAGACATTTACATAATTTGGCACTCGACAAGTCATTTTTGTATTTCAAAGAGCAACCCATAAAAATATCAGGTAACTCAAAAAAATGGGCAAAAAAGAATTTTCAGATATCTTTTCTCTACAGATTTTAATTGATGTTATTCTAATAGGAGTACGAGGATGGTTCTGGTTCTGATGAAGAAATTGGTGAAGAAATGGAAGTCATTAGTAGATTGGATAATGAACCATCGTTCAGAAATAGAAGGGATCTTAACAGCGAGGATAATGTTGAAGATATTGCAGCTAAATTAATTGACGATGTTTTTTCTAACGTTGCGGCTATGAATTTAGAGGAACTAAGAGTGGCAACTTCGGAAGGTAATGTTCTGATTGAAGAAAAGGATAATGAATCTCCTATTGATGATATAAAAAATGAAAATTTTGACGTATCTCCAAATCTTGAAGATGTGACGGCGAAGGTTGGCCAAGAACTCCAAGATATTATAGAAAATATTAAATCTAGGATTATCAATGATATTGCGGCTTCAAATGTTTATTCAAATGTTCAACCGATAAAAAATATTGAAAAGTCTAAATTCACTGTGGATTTAATAAAAAATACTTATGACGATGACGTAGATAAAGTGGAAGATTCTGGAATGCCTGCAACTAATGACGATGAGGTTGTAAATATAGAAAATGTTGTAACATTATTGGAAGATGATGTAAAAGTAAATGTTGCGGTTCTGGCTGACAATATTTTAGCTGGCATCGAAGATAACATCTCTCCCAATGCAGATCATAAAGTAGATACAACTAATGAACTCAAATCTGAAAATATGCGAAACTTTGATCTTGAAAGTACCGCTTCTTTGATTGAACATTCTGACACTAGGAATGATGATGAGGTAAATGTGGAAAGTGTTGCAACAGCACTTGAAGATTATGTAAAAGTAAATGCTGGAATTCTGACTGACAATATCTTAGTTGAAGGTAACATCAATGCCGATGACCAAATAGTTACAAATAATGAAGAACTCGAATCTGGAATTACAGAAGACTTTGGCAGTACCGCTACTTTGACTGAACATTCTGAGACACCTCAAATTAAGAATGCTGATGATGGAAATATGGTAAGTATTGTAACAGCATGCGAAGATGATGTAAAAGTGAATGTTGGAGTTCTGGATCATAATATCATACCTGGCTTAGAAGAAAACATAAGTCCAAATTTAGGAATGATTCAAAGTGATTCAAATCTAGATGAAATTGAGGCGATGGTTCTTGAAAATATTGTGTCCTCAATAGTAGAGGATGATTTAGAGCTTTATGATGCTCCAAAGTCAACAGACTCTATAGCAATCGAGAGTGATCCTCCGTTATTAACTCTCGATGGACAAAAGATGAAGCGCATCGATAGTACCGAACAGAAGGTTGAAGACAATAAGATTTCACCCAGCGCTGAGAATGTTGTACCTCAAACCGCTCAACCTGAAGTCATCGGTGACTATGATTATGAAGAAGATGAAGAAGAAGAGGAAGAAGAAGAAGAAATTGTCGAGGAAGAAGAAATTTTAGAAGAAGAGGAAGAAATTATCGAAGAAGAAGAAGAAGAGGAGATTGAAGTGGAGGATGAAGAAATCCCCGAAACTGGGGCAGAGAAAGCGTAATTTTAATTTCTATCCTAGTCTTTTGATAAGCGATCTTCTCAACTATTTTCTTTTGAGGCTTCTATAAGACAAAACTTCGGGAATGCTTAGCCGTTTACTAACTGGCTCACTAATGCACCATACTAGCGGATACTTGTGACAATTCGAGAGTTTGCTCATTATCGCTGGCCCCTACAGGTCTCCTGGTGACCCCGGCCGAGTATTCTCCGGCCGATTCTAGTCCGTACGGGTTGTTACACTACTCTTCCATTAACACAGATATTACTCTTAGCCGTAGAAACCATTACAGCTGATTTTACCAAAGCAAATCATTATTTAATCGGTAAAAACAGACATAAGCATGTATTTTGTAGGTTAATACGCAATGACATTTATTTTTGTATGCTCATTTTTTATTTATTTTACTAACTAAGGTATTATTTGCTTCGTAGAACCTACACTAATATTTCCCGTTATAATTTACTTTTCCCTCTGTGTTTCCATTTAATTTGCATGTAGAGTAGTGCGTAGCAGAGATTGATGACGAGTGATGTCACACCATTAATTTTTGAATTTTTGTTATTTAAAAGTAATTATTTGAAACATTTTCTCATATTAGTCAGAAATTTATTTACCAATTAAATTCATGGTTTTTGACAAATTCAGATTTTCAAATGATTATTTAGTAGTATCTAATAATATTAGTCAAATTAAAATCTTGTTTAAGACATTGCAATAAAATCTTTACAAAAAGTAATTTGCATTGTATATTTACTATACAAATAAGATACATTCTCAGAAAGAGGAACTTGAAGGAATTGTTCTAGCTAGATTTCTTCTGGCCAAATATATAATTTAAGAAGACTTTAAGATGTGCCAATTATAGCGACTGGCTTTTTATAGCATTTAGCATTTATAGCGGATTGCATTTTCCATACATCAACTTAACATATTGAAATCTTCCTAAATGTCTTCAATATAAATTGTTATACATATTCTACGCTGATTAGATCAATTTAAATTAAGCCAAAACCTCTGTTCTAATATTGGGAAGATTATTTTTCTTTTCCGCACAACCCTTTTTTAACAATTTATTTATTAATATGCATTTGAAAATAACAAATATTGCTTGTTACAAGTATTTTACTTAATTCTATTAAGACATTTCCGTACATGAATGTCATGTCGCTTATTTTAATCGTTCATCAAATTTCCCTATTATTTAATAGTAAAATAACCAACATTCAAAATGTTTTTAACTCATTGAATTGTCATAATTACATTTTCAATATTTTAGATAGTTAATTAATAGTCATAACAAATTAGGTTTTATATGAAAAATGTTATTTGTCTAAGATTGAATTAGGGTTTCATTGCAAAATAAATCTTGTTTGTATGAAGTAAGCCTTTTGCTTCTACTCTTGACAAAATACTCAGTGGAGTTTATGGTTTCTAAAAAGTAGAACTTTAACATTGTTTTAGCTTGTTTGATTCTATAAATTGTCTTTCCTTTTGTAAATTGTAATAGGGATAAGTTTGTTATATAAATAAAGAAAACAAAAATTTGAGTTTCTTGGATTTGTTTTATTTACAATATTTTTCTAACAAGTTTTGTTTCCCCCGGTGTACAACTTTATGTAAGATGATAAATAATTTCATAAATGTCTAATTTATTCAACGGGATGCAGCTGGAACTGAAATGAAGAAAAAATACATCATTATTTAGTAAAATACATACTCGTTTGCATAGAAATGAGAGTTACGTGGAATCAATTTTTTTTATCATCATTCCCTTATCGGCACTCAATGGTGCAGAAGACACTGACCGGTACTCCGATCGCAGCGCATCAGTGATAATTTATAATATAAATCAGACCTGGCCAAACTGCGTATCCCGATTTGCATTTTTGTGCTGTAATTGTATTTCTGAAAAGTATTTTTTTCTGCCTTTTTCAACATAAAAAATTGATACGCACATATTTGATATTGAAGAATTTATAAACTTATAAACAAATATCTATACAGCTATTCGTTCGACTTTACGACCATAATCCGCGATCTGTTGTCAATATAATATGAAACCATTTTTAGTACACTTATGCGTAACAAATGTAAAAATACAATACGATACATCGATATTTCCAAGTCCTTATCAGTATTCATAATGATTTTATTTTTTGTTATTTTCGTTAATGCTTTATGTACTTTTAACTGTATATTGGAAGAGCCCTCAGGGCGTTTATTAAATAAATAAATAGACAAATCCAAAATAATATAAAATGAAATGTTGAGAAACCCAATAAATGACAGTGACACGCTATTTCATTCATTTTCATTGTACAATAATATCATTGTGCAGCTTTATGTATTCAGTATGTACATATGTGCAAGGAAATTATTGCATGAGCCGACTTACGACCTATTTGCCGGAACCTGTATAGAAAGTAGGAAATAGCTGTATAGAAAGTAGGAAATAGCTGTATAGAAAGTGGTCACAGGAAGAAGAGAAATTAAGACTAGAGAAAAGGAGCATAATATTAAAAAATTTATAGCATTCTTAAGATCCATCCGACTCAAAGATTTTGCTCTAAAAGTGTTGGTTATTTTTTGAACAACTTACATAAATACGTGAACAAACATTTTCAATCATGAATCTAAATAAAAGGACTTTACGATCAAGCATCACCGATGAACAAGCAGTTTTAAGAATCTCAACTACAAAATTAGCACCTGAAGTTTAAAAAATATTGATAGATGTAAACCGGCTACATTCTCCTCGTTAAAGTGTTAGATGTTAGAGAATCACTTATCTTTTGATCGCAAAATTCCTTTTCAAAACAAACGTTCTACAAGGAAGCTAATAAAAATGTTAGAGCATTGCTGAAAGAAGTGCATACAAGTCTAGTAGGACAAAATAGGTCACGGTGGAGCATATCAATCAACCCAAGTATTTCTCTATCTACAAAACATCCTAGTCTACTTTTATCAGCATCTCGTTTTTTCTTTTAAAACATTTAAAAGTAGGCAATGTATCATTTTTGTTAAGTTAATAAATACATAAAACAAAAGTTTTTCTAATTTCAAAAACATTGTTCACTTTGTGGTTCATTTTTTTAGACTCATTTATTTACAAATTTGTATAAACCACTTTGACTTTTGAGTTATACGTCGAGCAATTGCGAGGTTACTTCAAAAATTATAGAATCCGAGAACATTATAAGATATCTCAACAATAATAAATTATCAAAATACGCAAATCCTCTTATTTATTTTATAAATTTATTGCATAAATAAGTATGGATGTTGAATACCAGGGAATCCATTCTATATAAAACTAGTGGATCCAACTAATCTACCCGACAACCATGATTTTAATCGAGAAGCTGATGTAGAAATTTTACATATTACCATAAAATGTTTTTCGTTTAGACAATCTAAAAAGATTAGAAATAAGTAAAGCCATGAACCAAAAACTCCCCATAATAAATAATCAATTATGTTGTTATGATTCTCTTTCATTCTTCTGTTTCTTTCTTACAATATTTTATAATATAAATAGGAATGCGAGTAATTCTATGTTAGTTCAAGTCCTGAAGATGAGGAAGTAACCTCGGAACCGGTCGACGTATGACTCAAGATTTAAAGTGGTTTATACAAATTTATAAATAAGCTTAAGCTAAAAGCGCTTAAAAGCTCTCTTATAACATTAGTCATTTCTGACTCTCGCCTTTTTATTTTGTAGGTATTAATTCATATATAATTCTATGTTGTATGAAGTTTTATAAAATTTCTCCATTTTATTTGTTTTGTCGGCATTGTGGTGTTAGTGGTCAGAGCTTTTGCCTACCATGCTAGAGGTCTCGGGTTCGATTCCTGGCATGCTCGACAGGAAATATTTATTTAAATGGTGTTTTTACACTAGAATACACAGTCCCTGGACTGGCTGGCAGTTGAAGCGTAAGACTGATCATGTTACCTTCATGTAACAAAAAAGGATCGAGCTACACTGCGATTAGTGTACCAATGCAGTGCCCTATGAATGAGTGATGATGATATGTTTTGTTACCTGTAATATTGTTATGCTCCCATTTGACATTCGTAAATTAATATTGTATATTTTGTTTCTGGATAATATTACCACCAGATGGTTGGTAAAAGCAATAATAAAGGGGAAGAAACGGAACTTTACCACATTTGAGTCCTGCACCATCTTCCTCGGGATATCGGGACCAGTTACGAGGTCGATCCGCAGTCAGCGTAAAGTCTTGCTGGCGAACGTACTGCACTCCGCCAATATGATGATCAGGTTCTGGGAACAGATCCCACCCTTTCAAGTACGAATTTTTCACTGTGGCTCCCATCGCGGCGAAAGCCATGGACATTTTAAAACCTTTGAACACACTACCGCGGAATGCACCCCAAGTGCAACCGGCCGCAATTCCAGCAATGACATAATTCCACTCGTCGTCTTTTTTTCTTATGTTCGTAGAAACAAAGGTGGCGGCCGTGAAGGCCGAGGTGACCGCGAGCATCGGTGTTGTGATCAGAAAATACCTTCCCACTATGGGGATATAACCCTTGGGGTGAGAGTAAAGGAGGACGTCGTAAGTCGAAAATACGATTCCGGCGGCTCCAGCGATTTTATTTGTAAAAGCTAACTTTTTTAATAAATCGTCACCGTCCGGAGTATCAAAATAATTATACTTCAAGAGCTCCATTCTAAAATCCCGAACGCTAGCGACGGGAAAATTTCAGACGGGCATAAAACTGACAGATGATGTTATACAATCGTTGAATTGCCAGTAAAAAAATTACTCACCATCTTCCGCTCGCAAGCTCTAAATAATAAATTACAAATTACCTATTCTAATAAATCCGACGCATAAAATATGTGCCGTTCATTCATACGTATAATTGAAATTGAAATGTTTTATTATCATCATCCCCTTATTCACACCCTATGGTGCACACTACATTGCATTGGCACGCCAAATGCAGTGCTACTCGATCATCTGTTATAAGAAGTTAAGCTTATCAGTTTATTCTTTCAGGTGCCAGTTCAGAAACAATGAATTATTGCAGTGGAAAAACACCTTCAAAACCAATATTTCATATCGAACCGAGGCTATCAGGCATGGTGGGTGAACGCACCAACCACTTCACTACAAGGCGAACTTATCTCCACTTGATTTCCTTTATCAAGACGTTTATTTAAGAAAACCCACCAAGTCAAAAACACTCTTCTGGAATTCCGTTTCTATTTCACAAACACATAACCATATTATTCATTCGCCCAGACCAACTGTTGCCCAGACACGGAACACAGAACCAGATTTATTCGTAATGTTTTATGTGTATAACTCAAACAATAATAATAATCTACTTAAAAATATATTATCTCGAAAAGCTCATTTTGTTTATTTATCAATTAGTGAAAATTTTCACACTATACAAATTCCCTAGATAAATAATATTTTATTATAAACTAAAGTACAAAAAGATCTATAATGTATATAGCTAAAGAAAATAGCGTGAAATTAAATGTCGCTTGAATTCAAGAATTCCTTTTTCATAGTAATGAAAAAAATCTATAAATTTATTTGAAAAGAACCATTGGAAAGAAACTGAGGATCTTGAATGACAAGACTACGCGGAAAATACAATAATATTATTTTTCTAACTAAATCTTTAAAAATTAAAAACAAATTTTTGATGTTGGTAGGTAAACGAATATCCGGAAATGTTATCGGTATCGGTATCGGTTACAGGGGTTATGTTGGTCGCTTGACTCAGTTGTCAGTGCGGTGTCAAAAAACCCAACCTATCAAAGATGGCGGCGGACGGTGACGAAGTAATCAGTGATCGGGAAAAAGTGAGAATCGTGTCGGATTTTATATTACATTCACCCCCGGGAGAATTTAACGAAGTTTTCAACGATGTCAGAGTGTTATTGGACAACGACAGCCTCCTAAAAGAGGGCGCGAGTGGTGCGTTCGCGCAGTACAACAAAGATCAGCTCACTCCCGTCAGGGTAGAGGGCTCGGACCTGCAGGCTCTGATCACCGACCACAACGACCTCGGAGGCGGCCGCTTCTTCGACCCGCGCTCCAAACAGTCCTTCCGGTACGACCACCTACGCAAGGAGGGGTCGGACTTCGAGCGGCACGACCCGGATCCGGCGACGGAGGCCTGGCGCGCCGCGCTGGACGAGGAGCTCAGCGCCTACACGGCGTCGCACTACAGGCACGGCGTGAGCTCCGTGTTCGCGCGGGCGCACGAGGGCGGCGGCGCGGCGCTGGTGGCGTGCATCGAGGACCACCAGTTCCAGCCCAAGAACTTCTGGAACGGGCGCTGGCGCAGCGTGTGGTCGTGCGCGGGCGGCGAGCTGCGCGGCGTGCTCAAGGTGCAGGTGCACTACTACGAGGACGGCAACGTGCAGCTGGTGAGCAGCAAGGAGGTGCGCGCCACGCTGGGCGCGGCGGCGGGCGGCGAGGCGGCGGCGGCGCGCGAGGCCGTGCGGCTGATCGCCGAGGCGGAGGCGGCCTACCAGGCGGCCATCTCCGACAACTACAAGACCATGAGCGACACGACCTTCAAGGCCCTGCGCCGCCAGTTGCCCGTGACGCGCACCAAGATCGACTGGACGCGCATCGTCTCCTACAGCATCGGTAAAGAGTTGAAGAGCCAATGATGCTCGCTTGTACAGAATGTGGGGTCGGTGCGCCGCCGGCCGCGTCTTATTGTAAATGTAAATAATCATTATATAAGTATAAATTTTGTTCAAATATTTAATAATCGCCGAAGGTTGCAGAATTGCTCGTACCGTAACCGATTAACCGTTTAAATTTAACGAATCTGCGAAGCCTTTCCGATCAAACTTTCTTGGTCGATCTTTAATTTTCCTTCTAACATAATTTGGTGGAAGATGACGGAGGCGCTTACTACACTTGAGGGAACGAGTATAGACTAATGTTGTGTTCTGTTGTTAGCCGTATTACACGTCGCGTGCGGTATCGGGAGTTGAAACAGAAATAGTGTATTTTTATTATAGATATTTAATAAATTGGAAATAACGAATATTTATTTAACCGGCGCATCACGCATCACTGCGGGGCCTCTGTATTCTGCCAGTCGGTGCACAGCCGAGGAGTACAGCCCGACTTCTCTTCTCTCTGAGACTTTACTTTACTTTGTATTACGTTCTACTTATTTTTATATTGAACCAGTGTGGAATATTATTTTTATTATCTACATTGGCAATCGAGAGTATTATATGTATGGGAAATTTCATTTTAATAAATTATATTAAAATGTTCATAAAAGCCTTTCATTTGTAGTTGCACGAGTGTATACAGGATGCGTGCCTCGTTATCATTCTCCTTATCTTTATAGAACTCTATGCCCTTTACAGATATTGTTAATCGCATGTCACGGAGTGCTTTAAGTTGGTATTTTATGATTTATAAAATCGTACGACTACTAAATTGAACTTTTGTGATGTCATAAACATTTAAATAAAAACCGTTCGCATGATAAATGTGTTTGGTTGACAAGCGGCGACGTATCACCTGTTGCTAAAATATAGGCATTTTGCTCTGGTATTTTCAAACAAACTCGCAATGTTTTCAAATTTGGTGCATTCTGATACTTGCGATGAATTTCTGACTTATTGTGGATATCCAGGATCATTTACCATTCCATTGAATCTATTGGATCTCCGATTCGATGTTTTGACAATATGTACGTGAAACAGGGAAAATGATACTACACTTATTTTCAAAATATAAAAATCCAATAATTTATTATTCGTAAGATAAAATATTCAGTCAGATCATGAAACAAATCAATACATATATAAACATAAACAAAAAATATTATATAAAATTCGCATATAGTTATATTTTATTTGTTCATCACCAATTTTATCACAATTGATCGAAAAATTAATATGAAGTTTTAAAAAACTTGTGTGGACCATTTTTAATTTATAAAAATGAAACTTAAAGATGACGCTAATATTATTTTTTAAATAATTAATTCACTTCCACAATCTTATTTATTAATTTACCTCCAGATATTTTCAATATTTTTGTGCATGTGCTCCTATTAAAAAATAAATGTTTTTTTTTTAGCATAACACAAAACTATCCGTGGACTTATTTTAGGAATATTCGGTATAGCCGTTCTTTGCCCGCAACAATAGACAAGGATTTATTTTAATGAAATAATAAAGTTATTTTGATAGCCTATTAATACTATTCATATTCCAACTATTTGGGTGTTTTGATTCAACAATATTTTGAGTAGGTCCAAATTTTTGCAGACTGGCTGGATTTTATCCCTAGCGAGTTATTCAGATCTAAATTTGTTGCAACAGAGAGAAAAAAAATTTGAGAAGGGAATATATGGAAGTCTATGCATTTACAGGGCTTTAAACCTGTCGTTGGTTGGTTTAAGTTGCCTCTTTACACACCGTGTAACATTCACCATTCTGCCTATGTTTATGCATCTGCATTTCCTCAACTCTTCCACCTGTTGACTATGTTACACAGTGTGTAAAGTGTTGCAACAAATTTAGATGCTTTGATTCACTTATCATTTATATTCCTACATACTACTAAATGAAAAATTATCCTACAATGAGTATTCTCTGCTCTTACATAAATAAATCTAATTTAGCCTCTAGATTGTTGAGGAATTTTCTTTATCCTTATATGAGGAGGTTACAGAAGCAAACTTCTAAGCTCAGTGTGCATAAAAAAATACCTAAACCATGCAAAACTGGATTTAAATTATACCTAACTTATCATTCTCCATTGAGTTTGCAAAGCATAATTATTTAAAATCTTACAATCAAACACAGCACTCAGTCAGACAAAATGTAGCAAATTTAGATATCTTCCATTTCATAATAAGCCGATTCAAAAATTTCCCCTCATATTCAAAACTTGATTTTACGGTTTAACTAGCGAGGATCTGTTTTTTAAACTTTTATTTTGTACAGAAATTAAACTATTTTACATTTTTTTTGTTACACTTATTTTAAAATGTTACATACAAAAAAGTAATCATCTATGTTCTAACAACGCATGTGATTTTCTTCAAATTTACACGAGAGCGGTTTAATATATTTTTGGCACTTTATGTCACAATTCGATTAGTAGATACTAAAGTATATCATTTGATACTTGGGTTACTTTTATATGTCGCATTTTTCGTACATCCGTCAGTGTTTTATGATCACGACGTAGTGTAGATAACTTCCCATTGTAATCGACCCCCTGGACTGGATCCAATGATCAATGTCACAATCAGAATACTAATGCAGTGCCCTGTGCATCACTGGGTAAGGATGTGGAAATGATGATCTTATTTAGATGGGTTTTCTTCCTCATTACTGGCGTTGAAGTTAGGGGGGGGCAAGGCGTACACTGCGGGAACTCCCTCAATAGTCTTGGGGGTTTCCAGATCGTAGTCCGTGTCGACGACGTGCCAGTCGGGGCCGAATTGGCCAGAGCCGGTGTTGGCGCCTCCGTCGTAGTCTTCCATGGGATCCCTCTCCAGCATCATGGGCTCTTCGTGAGGCCGACGGTCGCCGTCAAAGGAGCACGCCTCTGGGATGGAATAACTCTGGAATTAGAATAATCGTTGGCGCTTCAACTTTTACAGTTTCAAAATAACAGGGTGCAAAATTAAATAAAAAAAATAAAAAATATGACGATGCTTATTAGAAATATAATAATACTATTACTTTTGGAACCTTGGCGAATAATCTTTGTTACAAGTATTTTGTTTTCAGGGTGCTCCAAGCGGCCCTTTTTGGCATTATTAATTTCAATCAATCAAAGTGTTGACATTTCAATCATAATGGAATTATATCTATTGAATGTCATTGTGAAATTTTTAAATACACTTTTGTCCCAGTGTTGTATTAAAGTATTTTATTATATAAATAAAAGACGAGTGATACTTTAATTCACAAATTTGGAATATCCAGTGACCGGTTTCATCGCTTTCGCGACATCTTCGAGACTGGTATCTTCTCGAAGATGTCGCAAAAGCGATGAAACCGGTCACTGGATATTCCAAATTTGTGGATTAAAGTATCAGTCGTCTTTTATTTATATAATAAATTACAATGAACTTCCATCAAGAATTTTCCCTTACAAACTTAAATGTATTAAAGTATTGTAAAATATAGGTATATGACAAAGTAAATAATAATTGTTGTTTAAGTTTATTTAGTAGATTATTGGTAATAATCTTCTGTTGTCATCATTTGATGCAGAAAGATGATGTTCACAAATCCAAAGAAAAAGTAGCCATTTATAAAATATATTACTTTTATATACCTATATGTAGGAACTAGACATAAGAGAAGGACTAACATCCAAGTGCGAGAAAGAATCCTGCAGTTCTTTGGACATTTTTCCAGGGGGTACTCTGATAGTTTGGAGAAAACTATCCTCCTGGGAAGTGTTGAAGGGAAAAGGTCGCGTGAACATCAACTGACAAGATAAAGTGGCTTGGTGGCTGAATTACCAGCCTACAGAGCAGCACAAGACCGTTCCAGGTGGAGGGAGACTGTCCACAGACGAGTCATGCCTGGAGTCGGGTGTGATCACCATCCTCAGACATGAGGCATCGATTCAAGAGAGAGTTAGAAAATTTATAAACATTTTTTGTAGCTAACGTATAAAAAAATCTCTGTTCGTCACTGCAATGCACCATTGGTGTGGAAAGGGAATGATGATTAATAAATGATCATAAAATTGATGTTATTAATATTAATCTAAAGATGTTTCTCCCCTTAGTTAAATAAATAAAAATATGGTTACCGTGGTGTGCGCAACATCCGTGTGGTAATAGTCCATAACTCTTATGGCGGCGGGCTGGGTATGTCCCTTGAACCCCACCAGGTACAGGGTGTAGCACTCGTGGGGTTGTATGGAGGATAGTTGTGTGTGCAGCGCTAGGTACATGAAGATAGAGCTGACTTCCGAAGATTCTTCTATTCGTCTCAGCACTGCACCAGAAAATTAGAGATTAAAGATATATATATATATATATTTGTGTCTAGGTACGAAGGTTTTCACGGTCACTGTTATCAATTTGTTTCTTCTTTTTTGGGTGATACCGTGTGTGTTGAATTTGTTCCGACGTTTCGGCTACCATTGCAAGAGCCATCTTCAGAGTAAACTGAGTGTTTTGTAGAAAAAAGTGTGTGTTTAATTACTAGTAATCACCCAAAAAAGAAGAAACAAATTGATATTTGTATCTATTTATTTATTTTATTTTATTTTATATATTTATTGCATAAAATTAGTATACATATTTAATAACGGGGAATCTATATAAAACTAATTAATATAAAATGAAAACGGAGTGTTCTCTGTTTATGATAGTCTCCATCTAACATGGCTCAGCCTGTTCTAAGATGGAGATTTTTTATCTTTTAGAGCATAAGTAATTCTGTACTAATAAAACAATGACATAAAAAAAACTAAAACTACTTAATTATAAATGCCTAGCTAATCAAATGTAAGAAATTAAAAATCGTTATTATATAAATACATAAAAATGTAAATAATATGTGTACCAATTATATAAAGTACTACGTTTTTTTATTTACATATATTTTTCAAAAAAATCTCGCTACACTATTTATATGTGCAGTTATTTTTATTTTAAAATTTGCTTTACATTTTGAGTATTTTATATTTGGCAATGAATCATTTAATATTTTTGGAGCAATTACATTATATTGCTTTTTACCAAAGGCGGTTGATACAAATGGGACAATACAGTTAGTTTGTGTTGCTGAACGAGTGTTTATATTTTGCTGGGTTTTTTTGACTTGAAACATGTTCCCCTTTCTGCACCCAGTGGTGCATAGGTGCGTAACTTGATCATTTGTTATGTGAAGGTAAGCTAATCAGTCTCTTACACTTCAGTTGCCAGTCCAGAAATATTGCAGTTCGAAAAACTATTAAAATCAATATTTCACATTCACCCTGCCAAAAATCAAACTCAAGAATGGTAAACGAACGCATCGACTACTTCAAAACGAGGTCGGCTAATCCCCACTTGATTTTCTTATTCGGGACTTATACTTGAGAGCAGCGATCGAGTCGAAAACACTCCAGGGTTCTGGTTCTATTTCACAAACCGAAAACTGTATTCTTCATCGACCTGGACACAGAGTAATGAAATATATTGAGCCCAATATAAATTATATACTATAAATTGAATACTTTATATACATGTCGAATAAAACATTTTGTCAGTTCAATATCGGTACAGGTAAAAACTTACGCAGACTATCAGGCTTGAGGAGTTTGTAGAGCAACGAGCGGTCAGGGGCGTAGCCGGTGGGAAGCTGCACCTCCAGGAGGGCCATCTCAGGAAAGGGGATCCCTGCGTGGGAGTTCCAGCTGACACACACCTGAATAAGAAGAAGTTTTGTGAAAAAAACTCGCCCCCTTAAAAAAGTAGGATGAAAAGAAATGATTAGTACTTACTTCCAGAGTAGCGGCACACTGACACCAAGAGTTGTTGGCTTGGCAGGCGAAGGTTCCATCAGTTAGCACTTTGGGAAATAGGCGAAATGGAGACTGCTCCACGGGCTTCTGCAAAGTGTTGTATTTCTGGGTTGCCTGTTAATAAAAATAAATTAAATAGAAAATGTTAATTTCAAGTCTTAATTTACTGGAGTATTGTATAAACAAATACTGGTAAATCAGCTTTTTCAAATGGAATATCTTTAAAAATATTATATTTTATTAGGATTGCAAGATGTAAATCAACACAAATATGTGACCAATGAGGGGTTAAGCTGTAAACTGCTTGGTAAATTCAAACGACATCAGAACACACCAGAACCTCTTTTTACAAACAAAAAAGACAGGTGCCGTAGCGCAGTTGGTTAGACGGCCAACTTTGAAACTGGCGTCGTGGGTTCGATTCCCGCCAGTTGCAAGAGAAAAACCCAAGAAAGATTTTTTCTCAATAAGGAAATTTCACTTTATTTTTACAATTTTAAATTAACAAGGGTCTATGAAATACTGTCGAGTAAAAAAAAAAATTGTACTTGTTAATAGCATACAAATTATTTTTCAAATTCCCACAAAAACTGTTAAATTTTGAACTTTGTTTGTAACCGTTTAAATTTAAATAGAACGTCATCATGAATCTTGACATCACAATGAGGAGGCTCAGTGGTTTTTTTTATTTGTTAATAGACTGTTGAACTCCGTGTGTGACGTCAGAGGTATTTTTCCAGTTATTCTTGATCCGTTCTTACCATTGGTCCGTCCACGGCAAGCAAACCGGAAGTCTTCCATAACTCTCATATCATAGGTTTTATTCAAATGAACCAGCGACGACGTTCAAAGTAGTTCATTTTTATTAAAATGTTTTTTATTAATTTTTTTCATACATTTTTAGTAAACTTTGCATTACAATTTAACCCTCCAATTTTTACTGCGCGTAAAAAAACATTTTTTGAATCAAATTTCCCATAGGGCTAAAATTCCTAATTGTCAAGGCCAAACGTGTCACGTTTTTGTAAAGACAAATTTTTAACAATTTAATTTTAAAAATTATGCATAAAATCACTTCTATATTGATTTTGAAAATACATTTAATTTTTTTTAATCCATTTCACATGTTTTTATAGGTATTATAGTTTGTGATATTTTCCTGATGGTTAGGTGTTCTGATTTTTCATAACTTCCTCTCTCGTTCCTACCTGCTGACAAACTTCTAGAGTAGAAGCTTACAGGGTTATTCTTCTAGAGTAGAAGCATACGGGGTTATTCTTCTAGAGTGTAAGCTTACGGGGTTATTCTTCTAGAGTAGAAGCTTACGGGGTTATTCTTCTAGAGTAGAAGCTTACAGGGTTATTCTTCTAGAGTAGAATTTAAA